>NC_135154.1:17272272-17374772 GCF_050948215.1 Halictus rubicundus | reverse complement strand
ACTGTAATTTGCATTCTGACAACATATTCCCACAAAACGCGTTAGAAAAAATCTAAAGAAGTTTGCAAATAAATCCACGTGTGTTCCCATTCTTCTGCAACATGTGTCAGGTCAACCATTTCTAATTAGCCATTAAAGAACCGTGAAAATCATCAACGAGGCGAAAGACGTTCAGCAGAACCATAAATTGCGCTCTCCAAGAAGATGAAACGAATCGGAAGCAACGTGTCTAATTAGACCGTTCCATAATTACCGTGTAACGTTCCTGGACTCTTAATTTTCTCGTTGCCTCAGTCGAGAGCCTTCTTGGCGTTATTTTTACGATGCATTTCCCCGCGTTTATTCAACTCTGAAGCACAGGGGGTTCTGAATGTATCATTCTATAGTTCGCGTCGCAGTAGCCCGCTTATGTTATCATCCTGCTCGTTCCCGCGGGTCGCAAACAAACCGCAAATTGATACAAATACGCGAGAGCAATTGGCCGGCTATTATTTCTCGGCGAATAACGCGAAAATGGAGATGACTTTCGATGGAAATCTACCCGACGTCGAAGGGAGCGATAATTAACAATTGTACCGAGCGAAAAAAAATGTAATGTGGTGTGTGTGTGTGTGTCGGGGTGTTCCACTTGCTCGGGTACAAAGTCGCCGAGTGGGAGGTTTGTTGATTGAACCGCATGCACCGAAGGGGTAACGATTGGAAACGTAATAACATTCCGTTTGCGGTTTAAAGGTTCGATTTTTGCGCTCCGTTTGTCCCGGTTTCGACCATTTGCAAAGGTGATCGGTGTCCCAAAGGCGATGCAATTAAACTTTTTCCCGGGCCATCCGCCGTAGGTGGAAAGATATCGAGCGTATCGGAAATTGATGGTGAATGTGTTTTAATACTTCGCCGGCGAGGTTCGAATATCGCGATGGGAATATTTCATTTCATTAATTAAACCCGAAGCGTTATTAAAATCATTATTGAACTTCCACGAATACTTCGGACGTATTTTTCTAAGCTAATTTATACCAGTGACCTACTTTCGGACTATACACTCCTATGAAATGATATATACGCATTTGCCGCGCAGTGTGTTAGTAATCTTTATTTCGAAGATGAAGTATGCCTTGCGTAAAAAAAGATTCAAGATGTTTTCAAGGATGCGTTACGAAGAATCTTGATCGAGTGGATTTTTGAGGTTGAGGTTTGCACTGAGAGATACGTTTTTGCGAGTAGTTCAGAACGTTGAACCTGATTTCTGTAAAATTACCTCTTGAATGGGACGTAGGAATGAACCTTGAACAGATCATGCTGTTCCAAAGGAATTTTCATACGTTCCTAGCGAATTCTTTCTGAATGAAACTCTATACATAGAAGTATCTCCCGGGCGCATCTCCTCCATTTTTCTTACTCTACAATTCTAGATTCGCAAGAAGACACCCTCGCAAAAGCTGAGGAAAGGAAATACAGAGAGGCAATTAGAATTATACTTGAGGCAAAGATAACCTGGAAAAGTTCGAGACGGGACTTTGCACAATTATTTAAAAGTTCGGCGCATTCGTTAATGGGGACGATTGAAATTCTTAACTGCGAAAGTTTATTCTGAAATTTTCATAAAAGTTTGAATATTTAAAGTTTGGGTAAAAATTTGTCTTGCAGTGAATCATAAATAAATGAAATACAATCGTGTTTGATTTATTCAATCGAGAATTAATGTTGATATTAATAACAACTAATATTGTATATTATTATTGTATTATATTAGTATACTATTTTTTATTAATATTATTTATTGTTTGCAAGTTCTCGAAGATTTCTGTGCCCTGACGTGCATCAGGTGCATAGGAAGCTGCAATCCGTTGGTTATAGTTGCGAAAATACAACTTTCAACTGTGTAGGACGTAGGTAAACAATGCAAGCAACTCAAAGTTATCGGAACATTGTATTTATAGCATCTGCTGTTCAATATTTATGACAAACACTCTCAAGGAAACTAAATAATATTCACGTATATGTTGACTATACTATCTCCTATGAATAATAATGAACAGACTGTGGATGTTTGTGCGAAATAAAAATTGGCTGCATCTATTCCCAGAGACCCGATAGGCATTTCGTATTTCAATCATTCGAACCCTAATGTCAATAACAACAATTTTCTACGATATTTAATGACACATTAGTTGCAACTCGTATCAAATGTAAATTAATCTGTGATCACTCAGGAACATAAAAATTGACAATTATCTTGAAATTTGTCGATAAATACATTAAAGAAGTTTTGAGGAGAAATTAGTATTCAATAAAAACGAATTTCTTCTCTGAATAATTTTAATCAGTCCAGGATAATGCAACGAAATTAATGCTAATAATTGCGAATGTTTATGCATTTATAACGATCATGAATAAAAGAAATACAAAACTGTGAAAACATTCGCGAATTTAAGACTGTTCTTTCCGACACGTTGAAACCATTTCTGTTTCATCCAATTAACCTAGGAAATATTTATTTTCCAAAATCGCAGAAAGCTAGACAAGTTCAATTTGACGAAAAGAATCAGCATCGAGTTTCATTTCACTTGATCTAGCTGTTAAAAGTCATCGCTGGGAACGAGTCCCGGATTGGTCGTTTCATTAGCGGTGGTCTCGTGACGGAAGGAAAAGAAATCGCCAAAGAAAGAGAGACACAGAGAGAGCGCGCGAGAGAGAGAGAGAGAGAGAGAGAGAGAGAGAGAGAAAGAGGAAAATAGGGTTTTTAAAAATAAAACCGGAACGAGTAGCGCGAAAAGCCGAGCGTATTCCCTGTTCCGACAAAATGGAGTTGCGCTCGCGAGCAGGCTGCAGGGCTGCCGCGGGCGTCGGGATACAGCCTCGCGTATAGAAATAACCATGGACGCACCATGGTGGTGCATAAAGGGAATCGAGGCAATGAAGGACGTTTCCCGTTGACCCGAATAGCCTGACCCGTATTTCCCGGTCGCAGGACGCTCGTACCGTCGACCTGCGACGAGGGCTCGACGACCTGCGTGGGCGTCACCGACGCGCGCACGCCAACTACAGCCTGCTTCACAACAAAAGGACCACCGTAATTGCAAATATTCATCTCTGATATCGCAGAGCTGCGAAATACAATACACTGCCTTCATCGTTTGCTTGTACATTAAATTGTTCCTCCACGTTAAGATTATTATTGAGTGATTGGAAAAATTCATGCCTGGCTTTAACCTCTTAAGCACTCGTCCGCAACTCCGTCTTCCAGGTACGGCGCGCCTGGTCGCCGAAGGCACAAAAGCCACTATAGTGGTTCATACCGTTCGAACTGGTGCTTTCCACGGAAGCCTCTATAATGGCGCACAGTGGGCTATTTGGACGAAATCGGATTCAAAAGCAAGGAACTTTCGATAGGAATGAGGTAGAGCGATGAAATTTTTTTTAAATGAAAGCTGCAACTTTGTAGAATATGGGAAAAATAGAGAGATTGTGGTACGAACGTTTTTGAACCTCGAGAAAATACGTTAAACGCGCACAAATTCAAGAAAATTTTAGTTTTTCCAATACCACGCGCGGAAAAAATTCTTTTTTAAACATGCTATACATCATTTCCCATAGATTTTTTCACGCTGATTCAAAATCTGGTCTCAAAATTTGTCTACGACCTCAGGATTTTGCAAAAAATATATTTTTGTTTTGCAAAAACTAATGAAATCATTTTTTCGTTGAAATGATTGGATGGTAATAATCTCCCTATTTTTCCCGTATTCTACAAAGTTTCAGCTTTAATTTAAAAAAAATTTCATCGCTCCACCTCATTTCTATTGAATGTTCTTTGATTTTGATTCCGATTTCGTCCAAATTTCCCACTGTGTGGCGTACATAAGAGGTTATAAGACCTCAAGATCTTGAAATTTATTCTGAACGTTCGGCAAATATTTAGCACAGACGAATGCTCCTTTGAGTTTCGAATTTTTCGGATCGAGTGCCAGACGAGCGTTCGTTCGAACAATTGATTAGCTGTTTTGGAGCAGCCTGTAAGTCCCGCGAGCTGCGGGAGCGCGCCAGCCCGGTTAATTGAAATTCGAGCGCTGGTAACTCACGTTTAATTGGAGACCGAACCTCGATTATCCGCGAACGATCGCTCCGCCGTGGTAGTTAAACATTTATCGTTTCGTAGCGCGAGCAGCAGCAGGTTCTCCTCGAATTCGACGCCTACGCTGTTTCTGGGCCGACAACTACAACGATATCTCGAGCCGTCAAAGCCGCGACCAATTTGCCGCGATTGATTTCACCTCGCGCGATATTCCGCTCCGGGACCACGCCAGCCAGCCTACGCGTTATTACACCTTGTTATGCCAATGCTAGCCGCGATATTGCCTTCCGAAGTCACTTTCAGCTTCTGATCTACCATTTGCCTAGACGATGGCGACGATTTCGGACGCGATCTATTAACACACTCGAACCGGGTCGTCTCTGGCACCTGAATCCCCAACACTTTGACAGCTACGTTACTCTTTCAACTTTCTATCCAATTAAGTGCTCTGATTTTCGAGGCCGTTTTTGCGCGAATTATTAGGAATTTCTCTCTGAGAAACTATCCAACCGTTGGCATTCCAATTTTGCACACGCATTTGTTCGTATTTGAGGTACATGTGTGAATTTTCTCAAGCAAAAATAACCAGAATTACACGAGTCTCATATTTATCGTTTTGAAAAATCCGCTAGTAGCACCATAGGTATTTTTCTTGTTGAGAATATATAACTAGACCAGATTTCAAGCATCATTTCTAATCGATTAATACTGTTATTAGTTCTTGAAATATTTTTCTTCCTCAAAATACACAGTGGTTCAAATAAAAGTCGTTGGCCCAAATTAGGCTATCCCCCCCCCCCTGTTTCATGTAAATTTATTTTAAGGCAGAAGCTTGAAGAATCCAAAGACCTGTCCAGTGGACGAACACTTACCACGAAGAGGGCCTCGTAATCTTTATTTTCTCGTTTAATACGAAATACGTTCGTACGCAGGTGTTTAAGTTAGAACAGTGCTGAATATTAATTATTCTTAATTGCCAGTGAACAGTGGTCGTTTGGTCACGGTCGTCGGTGATCGCTCGTTATCACTAGTGCACCATTGGGAAAGCTGTGGTTCAAGGAGTCAGCAGTCCTCATGGTCGGAGGATCTCCAAGGATTAAAAGTCGACTTGACCGTTTGAAGAAAGTGGAAATTGTTGCAATTACTAGTTTTATTCGCGCCCTTCCAACGAGATAGAATATCGCTGTGTCTCATTAGAAACGATCTCGATTTCCCGTGAGAGCACCTACACTGAAGAATAAAATAAAACCCTAAGAAGAGTCCTGTTATTTCTTTAAACACACGGCATTTTTATTGGTCGTTATTTAGCATTTTAAAAACTTGCCACTGTTATCTCCGAACAATCCTACCATAGATCATGGGAAATAATCACCGACAGAAATTCGTATCCGTAAAAGTCCCACAACACTATGTTTCGTCGAATGATGCGTTACGTCGGAAAACATTTATTCCGTCGAAATGTTATGTGCGACCACTGTGCCCTATTGTTATCGATTTCCCATCGATTTCAATTCCTGCACCGACCAGTATATCTTTCTCCCGTTTCTTCGCCGCCATAAGGGTCGTTCCATAGAACACCGAAGAGCGCATCGAACTGTGCCGCGAATTCGAAAATTTGATTTACGATTCCGCCACAGCCGTATCCTCGAGAAAGGGATGTTCCCGGTCCCTGGAAGCGGAAAGGGATTTACCTATGGATCCTCCGAATAACGGAACAAGATTTGTGGTTAGGCCTGTTATTACTCGACAAGGGGCCCGTTCGCTTCGCGACATTTCGCTGAAAGGGGAGGCACGTTCGTGCGACAGGAATCTGTCTCGAGACGTTTTATTTTAAGTTGAAGAGGGCGTCCCTTGGAAACCATAGGGTTCAACGGCCTTGACCGACATTCCCTTTGGACAGGGGAAAGAACGGCGCTGCATGAGGGAAACTTTTAATGCTTCGGCCTATTTCAGGACGAGCAATTTACTTGTCGCCAGAGGAAAGCCGCTTAACGCGAAAGTTTTCTTGAGCTTTTCGCGTCACCGCACCGCGCTGGAGATAGGACGTCCAATTTTTATTGAACTTCGAACATCATGCTGGTCGCAGGAAAGCGGAGGGTTTAATATTATTCAGGAAACCAGATTTTCTGTCGAGTATTTCCAGAAACCAATAACCACCATCTTCCTGCATTTTTAGCATCTCTACTCGTGTTATTGTTGCTCTAGCAACCGCGATTTTATATTTTTGAATAATCCGCCATAATTGTTTTTTTTTCTCCTTCAGAGATGGTGTTAATCTCTCTTCTACTTCTAGTAGTATGCGAGCGTATACTATCCATATATAAATTTTGTATCTCTTGCCAGAAACCGTGATGTTTCGTTTTTTACCTTTTTTCTTACTTTAATAAACGATTAGTTTAACGTTCAACTCAGACTTCATTTAACAAAACCCAACAGTTATTCTTGAACCATTTAATAACTGCTTCTTATCCATTCAGTTTTTGACACCAATAAGTACTTGATTCATATTTACATTATTCTGGTACCACTTAGTAATTTCTTTTTATTCTGTAATTTTATTTATTTATTTATTACTTTATTATATCATTCTTTTAACATTTTACGACTGGTTTTTTGATGCAATGCAGGATAGAAAGCAAGAATATGAACGAGGACTGTCGCCAACCGAAGGAAAGAAATTTTCTTGATATTCAGCTAATTTTCTGAAACTTTCCGAAGGGTGAGATTTGCTACTGCAGCGAGGTCAGGAAGCTGCCGCAGGCGTCGAATGCTATCTATTTACCGTCAATATCTTCCGCCATATTGCCGCGTGAATTGCAAATTCGAGCCGCGTAAATTAGGAGTCAACTGAACAGCATCCTGACATCATTGACACAGAATATTCAATACTACGGGCAGATTCAGACGGTTTCAATATTAATTTCCCTTGCTGGGGAATATCTTACGTATACTTCCACTGTTTCATATTTCATTCGATAAACCGGCAAAGTTCCTTAATAAGAGACCCGGTTCTTCAAAGAACCATAACTCCTGGCTGAAAATAAATTCATTAAAAATCGACAAGAAAGATTTGGTTTCTTCTTAATAAAATAAATACGAAAATATAATAACCAGACTGCTGATTTTCATGCAAAATAAACATTGTCCACGTCGATTATACGAAACAGGAACCAAGCAGAATTTCAATGAACTAGAAATTATAAATATTTTTCAATCTCCTTAAATTCTCTTAGCCCTTCTACTTTTTAGAATTGTTTATATTTGTCTCGATGTAATTGGCTAGATGCATAAAATCCCCAGTCTGATAATGTCCATTAAGCATTACTAATGACACAGACCAACGTAGTAAACGTCAAACACAATTCCGTACACTATCCGTACAACATTTATGAAAATAATTACTATCCTGGAGATTTTTATTTAAAGAACTTTCTCCGACATATTTCACAAAATAATTAACACTAGATTTACGGGATTGTGAGGATCCATCTACGTGGAATTACTCAACAAATTTATTTCTTCAGGTATATATTGTTTAAAAATTGGCTAAAAACTTGAATAGACCCATTCTCCCTATCGTTATAAAGTAAAATACTCACTTTTAGTGTTCCGTAAAACTAGTGTTAAGGGCATTTAATCGATTTCAACGTTCGCGTAAGTACGAGCAATTATCACGCGGTTGGCTATAAAGCAGAACTCCATCGGTAAATCAGTTAAGAGTTTAGTAACGAAGCTAAACCGTGGTTCGATATTAGGTGCTCTTCACCGCACGGCGTTACCCGGCAAAGTATTCCGAAGATACATAGTTCGCCGAAGAATTTCGTGTTCGCGAAACGCGAGTGGATAAACGTTATTTCGGCGGTGTATCGTTCGAGAGGTGTCTCGAAATTCTCGGTTAAAGAGCACGGTTACCTCGCTATTCCCAGCCTTCATGGAGTCCCGCGAATCCCACGAATGTGAAAACTTCCGCAAAGAATGTTACGCTGGCTGGAACATTAGACGACGCCGGAAGCTCGGTCGCTGCCAACCAGGATCAAATAGACGCCCGCGGTAAATTAACTCCGTAAACATCGTGCACGCCGTGTTGCAACAACGCGTTCGGCTGCATCGCCATTGTTTTTCTCGCCACCGCCGTGTTCCGACAACAATTTCTCTTCGCGCGAATCAATATTATCGGTTGCCTGCATTAATTGCAACATACGGGGAACCAAGTAGAATTTCCTTCTTCCTCCAACAACTTCTATAACCTCGAAACAACACACATTTTTACGGTTCAATCTTCCTATTTTTGCAATCTGGTACGCTCCTAAAAAATGTGGAATTTACGTTTTAACACTTTGAACGCCCAACCAGAAACCCGAAAAATTCCATAAAATCAAAGCAAGTTATTTGACGAAATAAAAATTGCAAAAAATTAAATGTATCACACTGAGTAATCCCCCAACTTTCTTGCATGTTACAGATTCGAATCAAGTTTAGTGCAATGAATATATCGACGTAAGAATTCATTTTAAAACCTGCACAAATAATTCCGTCACCCGCGTATGGGTGACGCGGCGACGAACGTGTTAATTCGATGGAATTATTTCGATTTAAAATAATTTCATTTTAAAGATTATTAAAGTACATGAAATTGCCGTGTGATCAGACAGGTCATCGAATAGAATGCTTCGATTTTGCAGTATTTCTGAAAAGTTAAAATTTGCCAAAGTGATATCTAGATGTCCGATGGTCTCTGCACAAGCCGATCCCAGATCACTGTTAAAGCTCTCCCTCTCCCTCTCCCTCCCTTTGTTGATATTTACGAGACGGCCAAAGAGCTTCCGCATTAAAAAGAATTTTCGATGACATCTCACTCCTCTATTCAGCAGAAAAATCGACAGGTCTGTCGATAGGGCTCGGCACGTCGCGTTATCACGATTTTAATTCGCGGCTAGAATGCACACCACTCTAGATCGAATCGGAGCGCGAACGGTTTTGACGTGACTGATCCTCGGAAGTGGTGATCTTGAAAACTGGGTCACTTTCGCTTCGAACAGGAGACCTGACCGATCGGCGTGAGATCGGAGCAGGTGTCGAGTCGCGAAATCTGACTATGAATACGTTTACAGTGGTGACGAGATGGGGACCATTGTTTTCGGCTCACGGTCTGAGTGCCTCCTAAACTCCGAACAAACGTTGAAACGCTTCAAACCGAATCTACACGATGAATGAAACATTTCAAACATTTTAATAAAATGTTTGCAATTGTTTAACGCCGGCACGCTCCTCGAAATTGGAACTGTCGATCACTGTTGACTCTCTGCGATCGTACCAGTGGACGATCTCCTGTAACCTCGTGGGAAAAAAATTGGTACGGGAAGAATGTCAACTCATTTCACATGGGGGTAATCTCTACTGTAACTATCTTAAGTTACTTTTATTTTTTTTTACACGTTTCCGTGCTAGAGAAATGGCAGGGAAAGGGATGGGGTAAGGTGTTGATAGGGGTTGAAGGGCCAGTGGATCTTCAATCTCCTGTAGCTTCGTGAAAAAAAATCGTATGGGGATGATTTTTAGCTGATTTTACAGAGTATGATCTCTGCTTTAACCACCGTAAGTAGTTATTATTCAACAAATTTTTTTGTAACGTATAAACGCCGGAGAAAGGAAGTCTCACACAATGCAACTGGTCATACGTGACAAAAATATTGTAGATTAGTGGAATCGTGCGGACTTCTGAGACAAAATGGCTTCCAGTACAAAGGCGTAATCAACCTCGTTATATTCGCAACAGAAACCATAAGGCAAACATGGAGAAATCGCTATGAGTATGAGCACACAGGGATCGAATGTTCAGCGGTATCAGGACTAATACCGCTCGCAGCCATAAACGATGCTCTGCTCTAGTTTATGGGGATGATCCGACAAATTTGCCATAATTCCGAGTCCGGTAATGGAGTCCTCGGCTCGGCAAGGGGGCTGCGATCAACGGGGGGCCGATGGGAGCGTAATCGCGTGCGTCATTCGCTGAAAATTCACGCGCACGCATGATTTAACCCTGACACACATGGCGTCCGACGCAAGATACGATTCGCAGAGGGGCAGGGGGAGGCCGCGGAGCCCACCACGCTGTGAACACTTGTTTAATTGACCCCGATGCGCAAGTTTAAACAATGCCCGACACGCTCGAACGGGAACGTTTATTTTTGCGGGCGGCCGCGCGTTTTCTTTCGCCCCGGAGCCAGTCGACGAGCCCTCTAGGGCCGTTCACGGCACTTCCGGGCCATTGGCGTGACAACGAACAGAAATTCAGACGACGGCGAACGGAGACCGTCGAATTTTCGCCCGACGCCACGATTATTATCGAACTATCTAATCTCAAAGCTGGAAGCCTGTTAAAAGAACACAGACTGAAGGGGAGAGATTGAGCTCCATGATAGAAACACCACTGCTTGGAGTAAAATGCGAACTCTGCTCCGCAAATTTGGAAAACAGTGAAACCCCCAACAGGTTCAAAATGCATTTAGGGAGGAACCTTGTGTAAATGGCCTGTTTTTGAAGAATTTTTTTCAAAAATTTAACGCGTAGATTGATTTAAAATTTGAGGTGTCATTTATTTACGTTATAATGCAAACAAAAATATTTTTTATAAATTTTAATCGTTAATATCAATGGTGCAATGGCGGCTTGAAAATGGTGTCCTGGAAATGCGCCGTGCAGCGTACAGTGCACAAAAATGATCTGAAACAAAAAAATCAATATATCATGACCTTCTTCTTTTATTAAAATTTGCAAAATTGCAAAAATGGCGAAGTTTTGAAGAAAAAACGGATTTTTTGTTATGATTTCCTGTTAATAGCAATGTTTAAAATGAAAAATTAAAAAATCGGAGCTCCTCATTTTGTGGCCAATTATTTGTAGAATATAATAGAGAACAAAGTTTCATAAAGGTCGAGTAATCTTTATTCCAGTAAAGTTTTGCGTTTCGAGAAAAATGTGTCAAAAAATGCTCAAAAATTTCATTTTACACAAGGTTCCCCGCTTTAGGGATTTTTAAATCCTTTTTCAAAAGGGTTATCATAGAAATTTTTTGGTTCCGGTGGGCTCAAATTCTTAAGATTTTGAACTTACAATAATACTATATTAAAATTTAGTCTAGACCACAATGACATAATGACTATTCTGAATAATAACCAGAAGTCAGCGCAAAAAAGGACAAGCGTACAACGATAAACTAAAAACAATTCGAGAGTAACATATAAAAATAAATTTCCCCAACAAAATAGAAGGAAGACTGAACTTTCTGAAGTTAAACACGAAATTAATATCCTACAGAGAATCTGAATATCAAGAACGATGAGAAACTCCTCTTCGCAGTTTCGAATTATTCGCGGATATGAACCCGGATCCGCAAAAGTACGATTTCCCTTTCGCAAATTTATTATGCTCAAACTCTAAGGGCGAGCTTTTCAATTCCGAGAGGAGCAAGAATAATCCTTTCAGCAGCGATCCTTTAATCTGGACGGGGAGTCAAAGCGGCGAAATTCAAATATGCTCGATGAAAGTAGGTGAAAGACGCCTGCTCATCGCCGGAGCCAAATCCGACGCAGCCGCTTATAGCGATCCCATAATTCCCTATTATTTCGGAAGATTCATTAAAGCAAACTTCCGGTACTCGCGGGGAGCCCGGCCGATGATGTTCTCTGAGGCAAGTTTCCCCGTCGGTTTAACGGCTGACTGACACAGATACGGAACATTATCTGCGCACAGGCCGCAGGGTTAAACGGAGTCGATCCTGAAGAGCAGGCTTCAGCCCTCGGATGCATCGCCCGAAGTCGGTCTCTCAAAGTGGGAGCTAGCAGCTGGCTGCCTGAAGTACGAAATTGAGTTTGCGCTTCTCTCCCGTGAACGTGTCGCGTCACGCGGAGAACTTTTCGCACTTCTTCCGGCCGAATCACTATACGACTAATATAGCTGCATCTCCCGTTGACTCTGCGTGAACTTCCGGCAGCCTCTTCATCGTCGAATTTCTCCGCAATCAAAGATAACTCAAATTTTTGGCACTTCCGATCGAGGTTGAAGGATCGAAGGATTTTCAATCTGCTGAAACTCCGTGAAAAAAAAATCATACAGTGATGAACGTAGGCTCATTAACACTAGATTTACGGGACCCGTCAAAATGACGGATTCTAGTATTTTTAAATTGCGAATATTGAGATTGTAAAAATGTATCCATGAGCAATCGTTTCACAAATTGATTTCTTTGGGTTTATTTTATTTTAAAAAAATGGCTACAAACTTTGATCGATACGTTCATGTTATTTTTATGAAGTAATGTAGAACAGTCATTTTTAGTGCTCCGTAATTAAGTGCTCCGTGTTAAGTTGCTTTTATTAAAAAAAAAATTTGCATCAGGAAGAGGAGTAAAACGGAGATGGTTAGACTTTTTTTGTTACCATTTTATTGCACTACGAGCGGAACATCTACCACCGTCGTGACGCGTCAGCAAAAAAACCACCCCCTTGTTATGTCTACCTCATCCGTCTCTCGCTGTTGAACCACCCTACAAAAAATGAAACAAATTGGTAGGAAACGAACTGGAAACGTCACTCTTCGAAATGAGGTTCGTCAAGATTATTGTTCGATTTTTCGAATTGAAAACGTTTCGGCATCGTGCTTAGAGAAACGGGAATGATTTCGTTTGAAATATTCCAGAGGTCGGAAATAACGTTTCCGAGCAAATAGAGGAATCGCGGAGGGACACGAGGAAAATTCTGTAGCTCCTCTACCATGGTTTTAATAGGAAATTAAGTAAGCTAGCTGCTCTCTCATAATAGAATTGCGCGGTAGCAAAGGAGCAGTCTTTGGCGGTTACGTTCTCGAAACAACAGAGGGATGCGGTTCAAAAGATTTTCATCCGTCCATTATCCAGCAATCAGTCCGGCCCAGAGGGAAGCTGTTCTTCCCCTGGAGGATCACAAATTCTTCGAATCGTTTGGAATTCAGTTTTCTATCGAACAACTCTCTTCGGGACGCTTCTGAAACGGTTCACTCCATTAAAGCGAAATTTTCGAGCGAAACAACCGGGAGGAAGTCGAGTTTGCCGGGGGATTATTGAGTTTTCCTGGTTATCGAAACTCCATGATTCAAAACCGTTGGCTGCCCCACCCCCATACAACGTTTCACGGTTTATCGTTCCGCCCCTGAACTACATATTCGGCGCGATATTTGCGTAAACGACGCCCTCGCAGGTTATTGATCGCAGCCATCGATATTCCACCATCGACGATTGCTGCGTCTCAGTGTGCCCACACCCTAAGCCATGCGTGCAACCCCTGTTTGCGTACCTGGCCAGGAAAGACCCTGAAATCCACTCTATTAGGCTGCTCAGCCAGCTTAGTCTCGAGGGGTTGGTGTACACAACTTTTTTAGTCACCAAATTCTCGTGGAAAGTTAAACATAGTATAACACACGGCTGGGTAAAGCTTGGTATAACCGGTCGTTCACACTGAGTTATTCCAAGAGCATATCTGGTAACCATAACTCAATATTATCTTCTGTCGCTGGGAACGCAAGATTCAAATATGACTGAAGTTATACGCGCGGTTCGCGCGATGTTTGATTCATGGAATACATTAAGATAACGAGGGACTGTTTATTGGGCTGTGGGAGATTATATATCAGATTATTTTATAGAAGTATAGAATCTCTTAAAATTTATAAATCATGATCTTCAGTACAGTCCAATTTAGATTTATTCTCCGATCTCCGAATAGTGCATTTGAAGACGTAAAACGTATTCCCAAATTAATAAAATAAAAACTTTAATGTCACTAAATGGAAACCAGCTTTATTTTTAGATGGTCGAAACTTAGCACTGACCACTTTGAACTTATAACCAGGCTGAGAAACAGAGAAATAGTGCATATAAAAATATAAAGTCTCTAAAAAATAATAAAATAGGATCGTTATATAATGGAATTTATCCTAGATTAAATTTGTTTTTATATTACCCAGATGTACGCTAGACAATTTCAAACCTATCGCTAGATTGTAAATGGGACACATAGACAATTGTAATTAGGACACACAAACTTTAATATAATTTCAGACTGGATTTCTTTTTAATTTACTGAGATCATTACCAAAGTAAATAAATTTTTCTAAAGGATGCATTTCTAACCCACCGTTGCGCTATTTTTTGAAGCGCCAAGAAAAACAATACTGTCTAAAATTTCGGCCCTATATCCTGACCAGAGGGGTGGTTACACGAAAAAATCGAAAAGTCAGTATTTCGGTTTATTTTCCCTTGTTGAATCGTCCGTCAAAATCTACAAAAAAAAACTGTCATACGTGAAATACCCATGTATGCACTCTCCACAATTTTACGTAAAAAATCCAGGTAAAGAACCGTTCTAAAAATCACAAATCTCAAAGGAGTCGGAAAAATACAGATTTCGTAATGAAGTTCAAGAACGATGTCATTCAAATTTTTGCAGTACCAACATATCGCCATAAACATTGCTCAGAAATTTTCGCAAATATCTCAATAAAACACGTTGCAGTTAAAAAATACAAATACTCTTTCAGATCGTGCAGATACCACTTCAGTTCAAGCAACTATACCATAAACAAAATTAATTTCAGCTATTTTTAATCATTCGTAAATCATAAACCAATCGACCAATTTCGATGACATTTCCAGCACGTATATAACTTTCTATGAACCTGCGAAATGCATTTTTGACATTTTCGTCACAAGCCCAAACAAACAAATTGTAAAAAGCAACTTTCATTATCTTTTCATTGTTTCGTAGTTCAGACTAAACGCAATTGTTCCAAAATTTTCATTGCATATCTTCTAGCAAACTAATCCATCTAGCTGGGCATAGCATTGAAGTCGATTAATAATCCCTTAATAAAAATAGTGAATCCGGTTTAAAGCGCGTGCCATCAGTTACGATACCGACTGTATGACACGATAGTCAACGGTGCGCGGGTAATCTAATCCGTGCGATCAGCTGTAACTCTGCCGTTTCGATTACAATGACTGAGTTGCTTTGACTTGGTGGGATTCCCAGCGAATCTATCTGAACCGTAAATCATCCACCATCCGTTTCCGAGATTTCGCCGCGCACGCAGCTCGCCTCGCGATGAATTCACAGAAATTAAATGTACACGGGTTCCGATCGGGTAAACCGATCTCGCGCATCGGCGACGTTCTTGATCTCGGTGCGGGCGTGGGCGTCGTGCAGCATTTTCCGCCATGACCATGAACTACATTGCCGGCCGTAGTATCGACGCTAATCGCATTTACGCAAGGACTTCTGTTTCCCTCATTTGCGTCCCGTTATTGCCGATAACATAACAGAGGGAGCGATAGCGTTAAGGACGTTTCGATCCGGCCGAGGAAGCGCCGGCAAAAAGCTCGATAGCCCGCGGCCAAGGGCACGGGACGATATAATACCAGAGAGAGAGAGAGAGAGAGAGAGAGGGAGAGGGAGAGAGAGAAAGTCAGTTGCATATCGCGGTGCAGCAGTGCAAAGGTGCACCGGTGCGCACCTGGCCAATAAGGGGAGGGAGAAAAAAGGATGTGTACCCGAGTGGAAATTTAATCATTCCTCAAGGTGAGGCGGATGCATCGGGGATTAGCGTACACAGGTACACGGCCGAACTATGCGGCTACGAGGAAAGAATGCGAAACGGCATGCTGGTGTTTTGAATAAAACTGGAGCAGCCGCGCAGGTGAATCGAAATTGACGACACGCTGTCATCCGGAACTAGGCATTTAGATTTTTGTATGAAAAATCGATTTTCGTGGTATTTATCTTAGTCTCCGAAGGTGCGTTACAAATGTTTGGGACAAGCTGATACAAACAAAGTGTAAGTGCATACAAGTTCAAACAAGATGCAAGTGGGTACATACAAGTGGAAATATCAAACTGTACACCAGCACGAACTACCGTAGCACCGTTTCAGAAACAGCTTAAGGGGGACGGCATGGTTTGAAATCCATATACGTATGCAACGGTCGAAATCTAGACAAATTGCCTCATCAATATTGCAACGAGCAGTTTAGAAGTGGTCAATTGTGTTTCCTAAAAGTCCAATCTACGTCTGTATGGAGCCCAAATTGCGAATTTCTACCTCATCGCGGAGTAATTTGTAATATTCGGCAGAAAATTCGAATTCTGAAGCAAGTATGACGTCACAAGATGGCTGCCGCTGAGAGATTCTCTTAATTCCGAGAGATTTAGTGTTCATATCGAAAAAAAGGCTCTGTACAGACGTAGCAAAGACGTAAAATGTTTAGAAAAAAGGCACAGCGTAACATAGCGTGACAGTCAAGGCCAAATGCCTGCCGGCCCCCTTAAGATAAAGCAAAACGAACCATTTGCTCCCCGACGAATAAATACAACCGGGTCCATTGGAAGCGACAAAGACGACCAACGTCATTATTAAGATGAGCCCGGTATCAGTGGCGCAAAGTGGAAAAGTTTAGTAATTTTTGACGAGGCAGGAAGCTGTAAAAGACGTATCAGAGTACGGAACCGATAATGATACTCCATCGAGCATGCATAATGCATACAGTCACCATGATTCACGATACGGAACGTTGCACCGGTGCCGAACAATGTTTCGCACCGTTCGGTGATATTTCGGGGATCATTAATCGCGGTGGAGCTCGCATCGACGAGTTCCAATGACGCTTTGCGTTTCAGCGGCCGTGATTAAACTAACAATGAGAGTACGAAATGAAAAATCTACCGAACAGTGGCGAACTCCGTGGTTAACTCCGTTCCGAAATTCCTAAAACGTATACAAATTTTTATACATCATATAGGTGTCGATATGATGCAATTTAAAGCGAATATTATTTTACGGCTTAACTTTACCTCAGGAAACCAAAAGTTTCTAACTTTTTTTTATGTAATCTTGTAGCTTTCGGCGAGAAAATGCTAAAAACCCAAGTTTCAATCGTAGGAGATCACCAGCTCGAAAGTTATACGTGTGTGAAGATATGCGATTTTTAGTGTCCGACAGTTTTGTTGTTAATGTCTTTGTTAACTTGGGCACCAATGATCTCCTAGGATTGAAACTTGGTTACTTGGCGTTTTCTCACCAAAATCTACAGGATTACATTAAAAAAAAGTTAAAAATTTCTGGTTTCTTGAGGTGAAGTTTAACCTTATTTTGCTGTTCATTATTTGATTGCTATTGTTACTATTTGCCTATCGATTTTACACAAACTTAGTTGTATTGTATAGTAGTATAATACAGTTGGTAACGATTGAATAAAAAGAAATTTAGTCTTTCGGAATATTGATTGCATTTAAGAACAGGATTCGCTTCTTTTCGTTTTCAGAATCCGATTCCCGTTTAAATCGTCCCGTTTCTATGATCATTCTAAATCAGTCTGGAACAACGTTGCAGCTCTTTCGAGAGTTGTTTTAATTCGTCTGATTAAACAGCTAGAGAAACACGGGGAAGAGTTCTTCGTCTGCGCCCTTGGGTCTGAAAGATTAGTCGCCTTGACACAAATAACGTGCTCGAGCAGAAGGTACGAAGTTTTTTTCAGGTTCTTCGGTACGCTAACGTTTCATTTCCCCGAGCGGGATTATCGCGAGCGTAAAAGCTTTCGTCATTGTCCCGGGATTTTTTTGAGTAGATCTACGATAGTTGTAGACCGGTGATCGTGTTCCGTGAGTCCCCGACCGAGTAATTCGATGTGGATAAAACACTCCCCATGACACTGATAAGATACTGCGTCGCGGCGCGTCTATTCGTTCCTCCTCTATTGTGCACACAGAAATTCGATGAAATCATGTCACACTCGTGATCTATCATCGTCACACGCGAATTAAATGTCCTGTCGTGCATTAACACGGACGGACGTGTCGAATCAGTGCAAACAGAGATACGCGACTTCAGGTGGGACTTATGTTGTGCTGGCATTCTTCAAATCGTCGCGACACACTCTGTGTGCGTTCGGTAATGCGCTGATCCTGGGCCGAGATTTATGGTAAAGCGTATAAGCTCGCAGTTTCCTGAAATACGCTACAAGCTTTACATAAATATTGAACACTGTTGTGCAATGACGCTGAAACGCGAAGGAAAAGTAAATAGTTAATAAATACACAGAAATAAAATAGTAAAAGATAAATACACAGACACGCGTTTCTTTTACTTTTATAGTAGGAGATCTCCTTAATTAAAAAAGAAACTTGTACTGATCCTTCTGTAAAAAATTCTGAATTTCTTAAAACGAGTTTGCCATAATTTTGACTGTTTAAAATGGTACATAAAAATGACAGGACCAATTAGACCTGGTTAAATCACTACAGAATATATGCTATACATACAATAAAGGGCAGTATTTTAATGTGTCGCTTCTAATATTGAGGGTAGTTTTCACCCTCTACATATTTTTCTCTTAGTCTGACGAAAATCCATCTGCTACTAAAATTAGTGTGTCGTAAATAAAAGATGTCAGGAGTTACACTGTCACCATGTACAGTAAGGTCTTGATCTAAGCCGAACGGAGCTACACGATCTTAGTCAGTTCCCCTATCCCCTCCACTGTGTAGTTCGCTAAAATAATAGCCCTACACGATCTATGTCGCAGCACGGATCCGAGGATTGGGCTTAGATCAGGACTTTTACTGTACTGTCTTCCGCAGTATACAAGCTTCATAATGAATTCCAGCATAGTTCGGACCGATAAACGAAGCCGATAGAGTAGAACAAAAACCGATGATCCGATTTCGAATGAGAAAGTTGATTAGTAAACCGGCGTTTGTCGATGCTGGAATGAAAAATAGGATTGTTGTTCGCAGGATGGTCCTGCACACAGATGACCCAGGCGATTTGGCACAGCTCCAAGTCCCTGATATTCCTTGCAGAACGATAGCTAACGGAACAAGTGGCTCACATAATGTTCGCGCAAGAAATACGTTCCCGCAGGTGCCGGAATGTTCGACCAGCCATGCTTCTCCCATAAGAAAAAGTTCGTTTTTGAAATACGAAAATGTTGCGCCTAACTCCCACCAACCCATAACCTTCATTCTTTTATTTAACCACAGTTTATTCTCGGTTGCTCTCGCAAAACGCAATTTTCCCTTTATTCGTACACCCGTAAATGAAAACGTTGTTAAGTAAAACGCTGAACTTTCTCATTTTTCTTAATGTCATGGACAAATTGATATTTTTAAAATCAGGCTGTAGATGTCTGAAAAAATCGATTTCGTACAATTTGCTGTCTCGTTTTTAACCCTTTGCACTCGAAGCCATTTCCAACTCCAAAACGAAGCATTTCTTCCGAACTAGAATATTCCCCTTCTATATATATTTTTTTTCACGTTGTACATACGAAAATGGGGCAATCTACTCGTACAACACTGAAGTGTTTCGTAATTTATTAAATACAAACAAATTTAATAATGTAAAAAATATTTTCAATAATGATACAGCAATTTTTAGTGGCGCCTTGCAGTCGCCATTCGAGTGCTAAGGGTTAATAGTAATAATTTCCCAACGACAGGATGTATAAATGAAAGTGTGCGGTTTAAGATGTGCGTATAATGATGTTTCGATAAAAACAATTTCTCCCTGAACAAAATTTTCGAACTTTTACGAAAGATGCACACTAGGTGTGCGATACGGAATTTCCACTGCCAGGTGTACAATATTAACAATTTTGTAGAATGTGTGTACTTCGAGATGTATACGACGAATTTTTGATAAAACTTAATGTCTCTTTCCAAAAGATTGTTCGAGGTGCACTTTCTTTGTGTTCTGAGCGCCCGAGGACGAGTCTGAATTGTTTAACGCTCGGTAACTAATTTAGCCGCTGCAACGGGCCAAGAACAGGTTTGCCGACGTGCGAACACCCTAACCCTAACCCTAACGGAAAGCAGCGGTATTTTCACCGGCAGGTAGATCGCAATCGCGTTACTCCAATCCCGCTGTCGTTCGTCGTGCGCATCAATCTCCATTAGCCTGTTAAGTTGCACCGAAAGAGGAAAATGTCACGAATCGGAAAACTGCCTGGTGTCGTCGCGGATCAGCCTTGTTTATATCAATCTGAGGAATGGCCGTCATCGACGCGTCAATTTCGCACCTTTTGTCATCTACGTTTCGCCGTCAGGTATCACCTGGCTCTCGCGCAAATGTCAAGGCTCCCCTATTCAAGCTTAATTACCCGGCGACCGTATTGAATATCGGTATCCGCAACATTTCCCTCGCGATCCTACGCTGAATTTGTAGCCAATAGTGTGCTCCATCGTTTTTTTTTTTTTTTTTTTTTTTTTTTATCAAATAACGAATCACGGGCAAATTGGCTCGCCGTGATTTGGCGAGTTTGGGAAAACGAACGAAACAATTGAAACTCGACTGCTGTGAAGCTGGGACGAAGCACAAAGTGAGTAGATCTTTTTTAATTGCTTGTTTCTGGCTGGAGATAGTCAATTATTTTAATTACACGCTGCAAATATTTTTAGTAAAACTGTACCGATAGGATGATGGGAGTGAAGTAGAATTTTTGTTTGATTTAATTGCGCGAAAATTAAATTTTGCTGAATTATTTCAAGTATTCTGTATATATATATACGCTTTAATATCAAATCACTGTTAAAAAGAATAATCGATCACACGCTTCATAAGAAATTTTAAATTAGCGAGACTGCAATGTTGTAATTTCTGACTGCAATCAAAATTGTAATTGTCGTAAATCTCCAGAACCAAAAGCTGGATTAAAACTTGATTTTCTTTGTTAGTGGAGTTTATGATTGAACGTTAAAGTAAAATTCGATTAAACGTCAATCTTTTCAGTTCATAAAAGTTCATAAAAGTCGACAACCTAGCTCTGAGACTTTATTGAAAAAATTGCAGATCTTTGTGTATCTGGACAAATAAATATCTAGAAATCAACAGCGTACCTATAAAAATTTATTTAAAAAATTGCGCTTTTTGTAGATTGAAGCTTATCTTAAATTTTTATGAATAATTTAAGAATTGTGGAATATTCTTCGCCAACAGAGAGGAATCGAAAGAGAGTATTTCTTGAGGCATGAATTTGATCCGAACAATTTCATTTAACAGTCCGATATTGTACTGTCCCGCATAAATATCGAATAACCTTTTCCCCCAATCGAAAGGTAACAGTGTCGCCAGTGAAATTTAAAAAGAAAATACAGCCAATCATGATTTCAATTTCTTCCAACCGAACAATGAATCTTCCACATTGAAACCGTTCAAACAGTTCCCGCGTTCGATAGAAACTCGTACACGCGTTACTTTCCCTGCGCAAGCCACTAATTGGACAATTGTGGTGACAAGAACAGCTCGTCACGCAAGCTTGCTTGACTAACAATTGCGCACTGAATTGTATTTGTAGATGAATATACCGTAAGCTTGTCGATATTCGTCGCTGGACGTACGATGTACAATTTGCACGTAGTATAAATACAAAACATCTTCTCCATACTCAAAGATTATCTAAAAAATATATTAAGATATCTCCCTCCATCAGAAACTAAAAATATTATTCATAACCTCAGCTAACATAAATATTATTTTATTTACCCCGACTACTAAAAATATTATTTTACTATATCCGGAACTAAAAATATTATTCTATTAGCTCGGTCACTAAAACATATTATTTTATTACCTATCACACATTATAGTTAATTGCTACTTAAACAGTATTATTGATACAGACTACTACTTCTCCAGCCCACTATTCACAGTGGAATCACTGTACCAATATTTCAAAGACAACATCAAAGCCTTTTATATTTTCGCGTGAAAATAAAAATCGTAAAAAAATATGTAGACTGGTGGCTAACGATAATCGATAAACGACTGTCCACAATTTTCAGCATAAATTTCCATTTCAAAACCACAAATCAACATACCGATATTCCAAGAGGAGCGACGGGTATTTTTATATTTTCCCGAGAAAATCGAAATTGGAAAAAGAAACGTAGAAACGGATTGAACGCTATATGCGATAATCGAATATGTGGGGACCTTGAAAATCAGGGGAATGTCTCGTGCCCTTCGGTGAAGCGTGAAGGGACACGAGGTACTGTCGCATTGGCTGCACAGTCAGAGGGCGAACGTCAGAACAGATATGATACTAAGAACACCTTCTGCGAAACGGGTTCTTCCGGCGTAGGCGAGATTCGTGTACATCATTTTCCGTGGAGGTCCCTGCCACTCCCCTAATCTCGGTTCGACAGCCTTGATAATGGGGTCAGCAGATAGGCGAAAAGATTTTTTGCGATCATTTGGACCAGGAGCTGAAGGGAGATCCAGGTCGAGTCGATCAAAATCGCTGCGGGAGGAAGGAATGACTGATGACAGCTACGCTGATGGTAGATACACTCCCTGCCAAAATGGTAGCACGTGTACAGCGTCTTTAGTTTGTCAGGGATTAAATAATGGTATCACTCGTTGCAACATCAAATGACAGAAATGATAAAAAATCATGAGGTGTAGATTAATGTCAGATTAAAATGCTTGCAGACCCAGAATTGTCGAAAATTGTCCAAATTGTTTAATGTATGATTACTGAGATTGCAAAGATGCACTTATGGGGAATTATTCAAAAAGTTCACTTTCTTTGAACAGACATTGCACTAGAAATCATTAAAAATCTAGGTACATGTATTCTTGCATAATTTTTACAAATGAACGTAAAACAGAGTCGGTCTTGCGCAAATGTAGTGTTCGATAAAACTGTATCATTTTGTACAGGTGCTGTCACTTTTCCTTGATGTCCAACAAATATTTTCTCGTTTTTCAACTTAAAAAGATTTTTGAAATTGTTATCGAGGGATGAAAGATAGCATGGACGTGCTGCCTTTTTTGCTGGGAGTGTACCGTGTAGGGTGGCATGTAAAGTCCCAGCGAAAGTTGCACGTGAAACGTTTTGCAAAAACCGTGATAGCTGAAAAATCAGGAACGTTTTTGCTGAAACTGATGGACACGGATCGACGAAGGGCGTTGTATGAATTTCGGGGGATGAAACTGGAAACAAGGGGTAGCTTAGTGGTCGGCAGCTGGTCGGGGAGCGATCTGTGGTTTCGCTGCCGGTCAAGGTATCCGATTGGCTAATCCCCGTTTTGTTTCACCGGCCTCACTATGTCAAAGTCAGGTTCGGGTTTATTGGACTATTTGGGTTCGCGGATTTCGTGCTTGAAAGTCAAACTCACTTGCCGATTTTTGGTAAAATTACCGACGAATTTTCTGCTGATTTGGAAACATTTGAAAGTAGTGGATCAAATTGATTGACTTAAAGTAAAAATGATAGAGGTAGAAGTTTAAATAAACTAGTGAAAGAGAAGACGATTGGTTGCTACTAAATTTCGGGAACGTTCGAGCGAATGTTTAGTTCGCTGAAATGTAGGTGACGCGTTTAGAGGATTAGAAACGAGAAATCAATTTGACAAATTTCAATTATATACACTTCGAGCCGACTGTTCTAGCTAATTAATGTATTCAAACCGTAACCCTAATAGCATAATAGCGTCTCGGTTATGTAGCACTGGCAGGCAAATCCCTGTCCCGTACCTTTGTTGTAATGCTCGTTGAATGTAACATCATAATAGAGCAAGCGGATACAAAGCACAGAATTACAGGAGCGTTTTATTAGAAACTAGTTGTTAGACCGGATCTGCAAATAACAAGACGCTGTTCTGGAAACATTCTATGTTTGGAATCGTGCTTTTGGCGAAACTTGGATTATGTGCGTCCATATGATTGGATGCATTTATGGAGAGAGGCGTTGATACATTATTTCCAACTTTATGAAATTTTCAAAGAAAAGAAGAAATTTGTATCAATGTTTATTTTGCATAGAGATCGGCAGTCTGATATTAAGAAAAAAATCTACATCCTCCAGAGATTTAAAAATCGAATTAATTTACCTGCGAAGAAGTGGATTCGAGCTAGTGATTATTCTAGTAAAAAATGAAGCAGCTCCCTAAATACCGTTGCCAGCAAGGATTAATTCGGGAGAGTCGTTTTATTCAAGGATTAAGGAACGCATCAAGAATTTATTTCGTTCAGCCCGTCTATCGAGCAGCCATCGCAGGGTAAGTTGACGCAATTACCGGTAGACGTACACGTGTAGGATTAGGAAACAGCTGAAAATCAACCGGAGACGACACGTGGCAGCGTCAACTTGAGCCATCTCGCATCCAGTAATCCGTAATTAAGCTGAGGACGTAGCGATACGGGCTTGATTACCATCATCGATCGTCCCATCATGGTCTATCCTCTTGAATTCCTATTAATCGTTCGCTGATACCAGGATAAGTCAATTTAATTCTCTGTACGTTCACCCGCAAGCTTACACTTTTTCCCAACGAATGGAAAAACAACATTCAAATCCAAAAAAAAAGAAACATTAAAAAATCGTTCTGAAAACACAGAATTTAACTGAGAATAAAATCTCTTTTAAAGGCTGTGATGATCTAACTAACAGACTAATAGATTGTGCACAACCGTTGCAGAGAAATGTATTTATAAAATCATGCTCAGTGTTACGACAGTAAAAAAGGTTGAAGAAGTTGAAGAGTAGAAGAAATCATTCAGCAAAGTCGACGTCACTCGACGAGAATGTAGACCTGAAAAAAGTGATCGAGCGTATGGCAGGGGGGGCCGTCAGTTGCTATGAATAGAACATTTTGGCACGGTGATGTCACGCCCGGCTTATCAGGGATACTATTTCCAGATACCATGTTATCATGGTCACAAATGATACGACAAGCTATTGCAACATTTCATTTTCCCTGCCACGAAATTATCAGCACACACATTTTCACACCTGTTGCCAATTATTGACTTGAAAAATGTTTATCCTGCGTGAAGACCCACCGTTTATTAATCTGTCTACAGCATTAAATTGAACCTTCTCATGTTTGCCACGAGTAGACTACGGATTTTACGCGTTTATGTCAAAAACGAGTAGATCAAATACGAAATTCAAGGGACAGAAGAATTGAAGGATATTCTTGTATTCTTCCTTCAAGTTTGTAAGGCGATTAGAAAGGAAAGTACATTTTCAATTCACTTCAATTTCTTGCAATTAACAATTTTTAGAGTAACATTCTCACACCTCGCAGATCCTAATCAAATTTGATCTACTCGATGGAGAAAAGATTGTAACGATTGAGTTAGTAAAAATCGATTTTCACAAGCTTGGCAAAGAAATTGTGTCGATCATATACGATCAACGTGGCACTCAAAGTATTAACTGTTGAATTTTAAATTACTGTAAATAGATAAGATGGATAATGGTCTAATTGTGCTCGTAATTAATGAAATTTTGAAGTTCCTCACGGACGAGCAGATTCGAGCAAAATTCCATCTCATCCATTCCTATTGTCTTTCTCTCTCTCTCCCTTTTTCTCATCGTTCCACTCGACTTCGAGGAAGGCGAGAGGAACTTGTTTACGAGGCACTGAAGGGATCATTAAGTCCTCCCCCACGCTGTCGGCAGGGCAAGATAAAAATCGGACATGGCGTCGCGAACTCAGCAGGGCCAGTCCATCCGTTAACGGATATTTTTAGGCCAACGAATTGTTGCCGTGACGCGCGGTCCGAAAAGGCAACGAAAGGAATCGAATCGATCGTTGCTACGCATGTGGTGTCATTCTTGCGATCGAACTGCACCTTTCCTCCACGCACGCGTGTTTTCCACTTGTCCGATCGACGAAAATATGAGCACTATATCAAGTTCCTAGACGATGAGGTAAAAATAGCGAAGTACAAATTTTTCGATAATTCTCAACGTTGCGAAATTAATCTCTTGGGTTGTAAAAATATTTTTACAGCAGATCCTGCCTCCTAGGTTGTTAGAAAAAAATTTCACTAAGATTCGACAGATAGTTTTCCAGATAAAAATATGGAACCGTAAATCGTTTTCTTTACGAAGGTGAGAATCAGCAAAGTGTTCATAGATTGATAATTCATAAACAAATTCGAGGCCACGGACATGATGACTTAAACTCCCCTTAATTTTGCATGTTTTACACTACTGGTTCATTTTAACTCATGCGAATGGTCCGATTTATAGTGACACAGCCATGAAACAGATAAATGTAAATCGAACTTGTCTTGAACGAAGATAAGAGAAAATTTGCTACGTTCGAAGCTTCATATTTTTTAAACAAATTGGTAGCAAGAAAAATGATGAGACAAACGCTCCCTCATTTCGTCTACTCTACGCCACAGCGCATTTCCTTTTGCATAAAGGGATCCACTTATGGCAGAACAACCCTGTGTATTCGCAACATGTGGCGGCGGATGCAGAAATCGCTCCAGCGCTCGAAAACAACAAACAACCCGGGCGAACGAAAACAAAGAGGTCGTTGCGACACTAAGCCCGAGTAGACGGCTTCATCATTGTTTACAATAACAAAGTGCGTACCACTGACTACGACGGGAAAAGAAAAGCTGCCGTTTTCGTATCACGGGATCGTCGTGTCGCGTGAGAACGCTGCCGGGGAAAGCCAACGACGATCCAGCTGATAAGAGACACGCGTCCTCTTCGTCGACAGTGCCACGCTAATCGCGACGTCGATCCGCCACGAGCTGTTGACCATGGCGATTGAATGAACGTCTCCCCGTTTGCCGAGAAGCTCTCTGCGAAATGACCCTGGCCAAGGTCCAACCCGGGAAATTAATCCTCGACCTTGAACACAGAGAGAGTGCTCCGTAATGGATGTTACATGGATGTTGTTGAAGCTTCAGCAAGACGAGCATTACGTTTTATAAAATTGTATAAAAGTCGGAACGCAGAAAAACTCATTCGAACAGCTAGAACAGTTTTCGCAACAAAAATAATTTGAAAGCATTTTTAATCTTTATTAACGCGCACGTTTTCACCTTTTCGCAGAATATTCGTTGGCGACGTTACTGTTCTAAACTTTTACTGCGCAAACGGTCGCACGACAGTGGACCATGTTATAGTTAGCGTATTACGGAAAATGGTACGGGAAAGAAAAAATCGAAATGGCTGAAATGAAATGGTTTTATCAGTTATTCATGTAGCGTGTGACGTTCTCGTTATTTTTGTCTGCTCTGGAAGTAGACATTTGAAGGATTTAAAAGTCGTTGGTGAATTTCCAAGTGGAATTCTAAACTCATGCGAGTTCTATTTGGTACGTTTTCTGATTCTGTGTAAGTATGCATTGAAGCTACAAATAAAAGGCTTCACTTTGTTTTCGTGTACACATATGCATATTCTTGAACGCTGCTTGTATAACTCGAGTTTGCTAACAACAAAACTTACAATATCTTCTGAACCGATCAACTTTCAGCACAAGTGCTTCAATACTTTTCGATAGAGAATTGAAGGACGCATGAAATGATGCACAAAAATAATTACCTCGACGAACATCGACCATTTTAAGACAACGTGAAACACATCCAAGAAAATTATTTCCCACGAAAACAAAAGGATTCGTAGGTATTTTTCTTGAACGCTGCTTGTATAACTCGAGTTTGCTAACAACAAAACTTACAATATCTTCTGAACCGATCAACTTTCAGCACAAGTGCTTAAATACTTTTCGATAGAGAATTGAAGGACGCATGAAATGATGCACAAAAATAATTACCTCGACGATCATCGACCATTTTAAGACAACGTGAAACACATCCAAGAAAACTATTTCCCACGAAAACAAAAGGATTCGTAGATATTTTTCTTGAACGCTGCTTGTATAACTCGAGTTTGCTAACAACAAAACTTACAATATCTTCTGAACCGATCAACTTTCAGCACAAGTGCTTCAATACTTTTCGATAGAGAATTGAAGGACGCATGAAATGATGCACAAAAAGAATTACCTCGACGATCATCGACCATTTTAAGACAACGTGAAACACATCCAAGAAAATGATTTCCCACGGAACAAAAGGATTCGTAGGTATTTTTGCGTAGCTCTCACGCTGCCATTTCCAACGTCATCGCCGAATAAAGCCTGGAATTGTCGGCTCGCGCCGGTGCATAACGGCTAAGTGGGTGCAATTCAATTAAAAGTTCTGAAAGCGTCGACCGGGCCGGTTGTTCCCGGGCGTGCATAAAATCCGTTGGAACGACCGGACGGATTCGTTTACGCGTTCGTTTCACGATCGCGCGGGCAAATCGAACCGGAAACACGTAACGCACGATCGATCGGCGTAAAACGCAACAGCGCGGACTCTCTCGGGAATTAGCGTGATCGCTCGGGATCGGGGATGAAACGTTTCCTTGTCATTGAACGCGATCAGGAGCAGGCGTAAAATGCAGCGGGATGCGTTTTACGATTATGCGGCCCGTAAGACGCACGAACACGGCCCGAACCGATTCGGAAACGGTTGAATGGCCTGAGCTGACGTGACGCAACGCTAGACGTGGACCTTCGAAAGCGGTTCCAAGGGCGAATTGGCATACTGAAAACGCCGCGTGCCAGTCCCACGAATTTCCGTCTCTCGGCTTGCGTCACGCCGCGGAGAAAATAGCAACAGAAAATCGAGAAAGTCTCCGAGGAAACAGTGGACCTGTGCGAAACATGCGCCATTGGCTACGCGAGCGTATTACAGCTCGTTATTGTTCGCAAACCGAGTTTCTCTGACACGGAATGAAATCTAAAGGTACACGACGAGCTTAAGGGTCGCTCGAGAGCACGGGACACGGAGGACAATTTGATTGCGAGATGTGTTCGGCGAAAATGTAATGATAATGGCCGTTCCGAGTCGGTTCGTTTGTTCTCTTGCCCCTGAGAATGACGAAAATATCTGCCACGTATTTTATTTGTGGCTTGAAAATTTTTCACACTACGTGACCACTGGACTGCGGATCTTTATGCAAAATAAACATTCATTTTATTAAGATGAAAATAAAATGCACACATTTTTTCATTCTTCTAATCCTTTCACTAGGGAGATTAATTTACTAACCTTTTTGTTAAAGAGAGAAATAAACTGTTATTTGCTTCCTGTGTTTCGTAATTAATGCAAACAATTTTTATTTTGCGTAAAGGTGCTTCTTGTTACGTGTTTTACATTTTTGTAACAACGCGATCGCTTCGTTGCGTCTTTTATATGATGCTCATTGTTTTACTTATTAAAGGATTTATTTTAGGTAATAAGAATTGTTAACGACAGGAAACTCTATGAGGTTCCAAGGGAGATCATATATAAAAATATTGTTAAAACGTCGACAACGTGAATACTAATTTTATTCATATAATAAACACTACATCTTACGAATCAAGTCAATAATCATTGAGTGAAAGAGTGACACAGAATTCAACAAAGAAAAATAGAGGAACCGGTATTTCTGTTTCTGAAATTTATAAATGTTCATAGAGAATGATGCACTCGAGGTCAATCTTCTGAACGGTTCATGATCCGCACATGCAATATTTCGACACCAAGTATCAGAAGACTAACACCCTGGCACATGAAGAACATTTCGAATATAGGTTTCAGATGCTTTATACTCAGAATGTCATCCGAGGGTGGTCTGGCGGTGATCTCTTTATCGTCATCGATCAAGAATACATTATCTAATTTTTGTATCATCCCAATCTCGCGGTACCTCGTGACCAAGCCACGCAGCGGTCTTCGATAAAGATAACCCTTTCTCGAATATAGAAATACAGGGAACCTGAACACTGGGTCTTGCAATGAGTACAAACGAAGGTTTTTGTCGCTCCTGTAGTCCCAGTTCAGTCTGTCCACGGTGAATTTCTGCACCACTGCTACGCCTTTTCCCGAGAACACTGTTTCGACTGATTCCGATGGCTCCATCACTTTGTATCTGGAGGAAAATCGAAAAGAATTGATTGTGAATACACAAAAGTTTTAAAGACACACAAAAGTTCCAATACATAAAAAAATTCAATTTAGTCAGATTTGTTAGAGGAAAGGTTAAAATATTTGAAGACTGCCCATCTATTATTCCTATCTTGCTAAAATGATTAAGAACTGTCTATCTGGCTCAAGTCTCTTGCAATTGTCGCGGACAATTTTGATTTTGCATAAAGATCCGCCGTGTAGTTGGCAGACTGCAAAATAAAAATCATCTGAGTGAAATAAAAATTTACTTACTTTCTTAACGCTAGGTTCACGGGACCCGTCAAAATGACGGATTCTAATATTTTTAATTCAGGAATATTGAGATTGCAAACATGGATCCATAAGGAATTATTTAACAAATTGATTTCTCTAGGTATATATGTATTATTAAAAAAATGGCTACAGACTTTGATAGATACATTCATGTTATTTTGATAAGGAAATGTAAAATAGTAATTTTCAGTGCTCCGTACACCTAGTGTTAATACGTTCAATAGTTTGAAAAGAATATAATAATAATTTTAAATTCTTTTTAAATTTTTGTCATCGGTGCATCCGCTATCTACTCGCAACAAATCCAATATAGTTGCCAAACGAATTGTGTTGGTGCAACTACAATTGCAACAAAGGAATTCTGCATATTTTTCCAACAATGTAACTGATTAGTTTTTACCAAGAGTCTCCCCGGTGTCCACACAGAGCACGAAAAATAAACGTTCGAAAAGCAACAACTGGCCCCAATCTTGACAAATGTTTTCGCAGCTGAAGGGAAGCTTCCAGCGACAGGAAGGACCTTGATATTACCTGTCGCCCAGTTCCGTCACGTGGCGATCAGTCGAGTCGTTGAAGTATGTTCGAACAGCAGCTGGTCCGCCTACGGGTTGTCCAGAGTCACGTACTTGTTCGAGATTCTTGAAGAGATCGTCGGACTCGACTTCCGCCAGCGAGCTGGTGAACGTGCTGTTGTAGGTGGTGCTCAAGTAGAGGGAGAACAGCATCCAGATCAGCAGGACCAGCCTAAGCCCGTGCTTCCTCGGCAGATGAATACCCTGCGCCAGCATGATCGCGCTAACGTATTCAAACGGGACGCGTTCTCTGATCAGGCCCATGTTGGCCAGTTTGCGCAACGCCGACAACAATAGGAGATAGACAATCAGTAGAAGGACAACACTGAGCCAGACTAAATAGTGAAACGGCGTCAGCAGCAGGAGGATGTCGTTCTGTATTGTCTTGTGCTTGACCAGGCCGGCGAACACCATGTCCCTGTACATGTACCAGCAGACGATCTCCATGTCGAGGAAGACGGCCAGGTCTCTTGGCCGCGGGCCAATCAACACGTCTATGTCCCGGCTAATGAGCCGCGCGATCGCGTCCGACCATGTCATGCTGTTCCCGGCGCTCGAATCGACGTTGATGTTATAGTAATCCCCGAAGTGCTCGACCAGCAGCGCGCCCACCGACTTCAGGCTCTCGTTCCCTGACAGCGAATGCGAGATCAGCTCTTGAAAAATTTACCCGCGAAATTCAGGGACCAGGGTTTCATGAATTCCATTTCGAGAGAGGCCACCGGCACGGCTCTAGCGACCGCTGCTAATGGATCGTTGAATCTTGGACGGAAAGCGACGGTGTTTAACCATTAAGTGGAGACTGAAGCGAGCATCGATGGCCGACTGCTCGGAAATTGGTTTAACGGTGGTTCTTAGCGGGTTCGGGAACGGAAAGCAATTTTGCTTTGAAATGTTGGAGACGTTGTCAGGTAATTCGGTTAAATAATTGTTGGTTTAACAATGCACAGCGCCGAGCCGGTCGCGAAAGTTCACTTCGAATAATCGAATGAATTTTGACCCTCCTTGCAACCCGATACCGGCACCATTTTCGTTCGAAATACGATCAAACGGAGGGGAAAAATCGTACCGCCAGTTTCGAAAGCTCATTTCGAAGGGGAGACTTTCTTGTTTAAGTCCGTGGCAGCGTGAATCCGGAAAAAAATTTTTTTTTCGAAGAACAAACTGGTCCTCGCGTTTCTCGAACGGGAAAAAAATCTTGGACTGAAAACGATTTAGAGGTCTGAATGTGGAGGCTCCATTCTTTGAAATGAGCTGAGCTAGATCGCAGTAGCAACATATTGAACGTCGACAAGTGGCCATTGAATATTTATTGACATCCACATTGAAAAACTTTTAGTATATATTTAATATATTTGATTTTATATATTTTATCTTTTATATATATTTAAAAGAATGTTTACTATCTTCCACGTGCGCGGTAAAAATTTGCGTACATACAGCTTCCCAGAATAGAAGCAGAAAGTTTGCCGGAAACTTTAGCCACGCGTCGGTGTCGGAGAAGAGGTTGCACTTTGGAAGTTTTAACGAATTAATTAAAAATTAGCGGAACAGGTGGTCGTAATAAATAGTTGACTGTTGAAGCTCTAGGCTCCACCTCGGTAACGAGTTTAGGAGTGTCGGTTGAGCCCTCTCAAGACGAAACTGAGCTTGTTCGGTGCAATAAGCATCATTTTTCTCCGGCTATTTCTCCGGTGATTGGCTAATCGTCGCAATTAATTCACGACAAGAGCAGGGTCGTTAAGTCATCGGGATACATATTCAGCAGTTCCGCGGTTCCCGAAAATAATTGATGCCGTTCCACGAGTGCCGTGATAAATTACCCGAACGAGTAAGCTCCATTTTCGGTATACTGTTCACGACATGGCCAGCGATTTCACTGCCAAGGAGGCGGCCTTGGTACCGCCATTTTTCAAGCACGCTGCGCGTGTCGTAGTCGTAAGCACAGGATAAAACGAGACAATAGGGACAAGCTACTTTCTGGAATTTCTGTCGAACAGATACGAAAATCCTTGGAACGAAACAGCTTTGTAACAAGCCCGCTTACTCGGTCTAATCTAGAAAATGCTAGACACAATTTCTGCGTCGTTTCAAAACACTTATAATTTATAGGACGAAATTTTCCTCTCGCTCCGATCCCGATTAGGGAGACTCAATTATGCGGAAACTTCTCGAGAATTCTGTCGAAAACATTTGGTCACAGGGAACTCGTAGATCATGGTCAAAGGTGCATCCACCGATTGATTGATCCTTGCACGAATTAGAATAGAAGAGAATATGCTTGTTTTAATAAGGGTAACTGCAAACGTAGACCTTTGAGAGCCAAATCGAGAAATTGGTATTGAACGGGAATTTATTTCGTGTACCAGGGCTTCTGTTGAATGAAAAGTTTAATGTGGGCCCTTACTTTAAATTTGCGAGTGTGTAAAATTCGATGACATTAAATGTTACTCCGAATTTATATAAATCGAAAATAGAATGCTGGAATTTTCTGACAATTTTTGCCCCATTCAGAACGCGTCGAAATTTTTCGCAAACAATTCCGCCATCCGTCGACCAGAAATTTATTTTCAAAACTAGAAAATCCCGTGAAGATTGGTAGTCCGGTCACGAATCTTCACGCATCGATCGCGATCCCTTTGTCTGCCTCGAAACGCGCAATATTTCCCGCGGCACTCGAACAAGAATCACAGATCCACGACAACCACAGAGGGTTTCGCAAACAAAGAACTTGGAAAGCCCTAACAAAGCTGTAAAACATTGTCCCCAGGAGATCGATTCATCCATCCAAACTTCGTCCCCGTTCCCGTTTCACGGGAAGCACTATACCGCGACCTGACCACCGAATTCTGTACTCAAAACAAGGGTTGACTGATCGAATCACACGTGGTGAGTGGTCCTCAAGCATTTTAGGCTCGAACCGGGTGAGTGGTAGTTGTTTAACCACATTAGCCAGACGAATACCACGAAAGAGCAATTACTTTGTTGTACTCTAACATGCTTCCCTAAAGAATAAAATAACTTGTCGATATGGAATTTTTTAGAACAATTTTTACAGTTAGTTTAAGATTGTTGAAAATGTTTATAGGCTTCGGTTGAAAATGTCTTGTTGTAGCTTTAAATAGAAATTCTCAGCTAAGCATTTTATTGAAGAAGAATATAAAACAAAAATTGGAGCCGCTTCAAAGTGGTTCGAAGCAGCTTTAAAGAGGCTTCGAGACTGATATAAGGTGACTTTTCAGCCACTTTGACTCTCTGCCATAACCTTTTGATGTCTTTGCTTATCTTATTATTTTACGAAGTGTCAATGTTTCTTTAATTAAGCGATCTTAAAGCGGTTTTAAAGCGGCTTTAAAGCGGCTTTAAAGCCTCTTTAAGGCTGGTTTAACCCTTTGTCAGTCACGTGGGGGAGTATGTATCACAATTTATCTACGTATTTACTCATGCTACGTCCTTATGAAATGAAGTGGCTGGGTCTTATTTTATTATGGCGATCTTAAAGCTGCTTAAAGCGGCTTTAAAGCTGCTTTAACCCTTTATCATTCGCGCGATGGGTACCTATCACAATCTCCCTATGCATTTACTCATCCTGCTGTCTTATAAAGTAGAATAATCCAGACTTATTGCATCGAAGCGACCATAAAGCTATTTAAAAGCGGCTTTCCAAATCTAGCCAACAATTCGGAACATCCTCGATCCTGAAGCCGCTCGATCATCTCGTCCACCCAACTGAAATGATATATCGCTCACTTGTCACTCTGATCTTGTCCTCCTGGCGCCAGAACCTGACCGTCTCATCCGCTACGATGCCATACTTGATAGAGCAACCACCCGGAGGACAGTACCGTCGGGCATCATCCACGAACGCCGGAATCCTGTGGACGTCACTGCCGGATGTGCTGCAGGATCCCACAGATTTCAGTGTAATCTCCTTTCCCGTCTGGTTCGCACGGATCACGGTCCCGAACGCCGCGCGATCGAACACGAGGAACGCGACGTCCCGATAGCCGGCGTTCCGCAAATCTCTCGCAAACGAGAGCACATCGTCATTTCCGTTCCCGGTCACGAACAAATATTGCAGCGTGGGCTGCAGCGGCGTAGCCGGCAGCAGCATTCCGCGCGAGCCGCGAAACCCGTTGTTCTCGATCACTATGTAGCTAGGTATCCGTTCGTCCATCATCAACAGCATCCTGTTTCCGACCAGAATAGCCGCGTCCTTCGAAAAGGCCTTCGCGATCTCGCCCACGACGGTCCCCGTTCCATGATTTATCACATCGATCCTCCTCTCGGGATTGAACAGACTCCTGGCGGTCTCGTTAACACAGGAAACGATCTTCTCGAGGTTACCAGGGAGAAATTCTTTCTCCTCGCGGAAAAATTCGCGCTTTCCACCTGCCACCCAGATTAGGCACGACAGCAGATGGAGATTGATGAATTTCGCCAGCATACCAGCACTTTTATGCGTTTCCCATGGAGAGCTGAGTTTCGATGGCAGAGCCAGGTTCGACTGGCAGCCAGGATCTGCGAGAGAGGGTGTATATACGGGCGTGATTCCATTGGAGCCATGGAAATTGATGTATCGTTCCCGGAAACAACGATTACAGTGCTGCCGACTGCTGAGACCTCTATCTCCGGGGTTTACGGCTCGCTTTGCTGCGGCTCGTTCCGCTCGCCCGTAAGCAGCCGGGATAATTATTCAGATCCTCGATAAGAAAATTGGAAAATTGCCGTGGAAATCACTGCCGTAAAATCTTTGAGCAGTTACGTTGCATTTCCACGAAGCCGTGTAGCTTGAAGTCGTTGCGGTGAACAATTTCGAACAACAGGCATTTTGCGAAAGAAGATAATGTTCAGTACGAATTTTGCTTCTGTGAAGTTGTCTCGGGGCGATCATGATATAAAGGACTTTTTCATTAAATCAATTAACATTGATTTGATTATATTATACAATTGTTCTAATACTTGAAGGTATACTGAATTCAATTATTGAAACTCGTATGCACGATTGTTGTATGGTTAAAACATGTAAGCCATGGTTAAATCACTTTTAAGCCGTTTTAATGCTTCTTCTAAACTGCTTCTAAGCTGCTTTAAAGCCACCTCAAGCCGTTTTACAATCGACTAAGCCTGCACTTCAGAGGCACTTCAAATAATACTCTAAACCATTTCTAAGCTGCTTTAAAGCCGATTCTATGTTGCTTCTAAGCTGCTTTAAAGCCGCATCTAAACTGCTTCTAAGGTGCTTTAAAGCCACCTTTAAGTCGTTTTACAACCGACTTTAAGCCTGCACTTCAGAGGCATTTCAAATAATCTTCTAAACTGCTAAGCTGCTTTAAAGCCGCATCTAAATTGCTTCTAAGGTGCTTTAAAGCCACCTTTAAGTCGTTTTACAACCGACTTTAAGCCTGCATTTCAGAGGCACTTCGAATAATCTTCGAAACCATTTCTAAGCTGCTTTAAAGCCGCTTCTATGATGCTTCTAAGCCGCTTTAAAGCCGCATCTAAATTGTTTCTAAGCGGCTTTAAAGCCGATTTACAGCCGATTTTAAGCTGCTCGAATCGATTTGTATAATGGTATGATGTACAATCTACAACAATCGCTGACTATTATCATTTAATAAACTCTCTGGTGGTTACAAGAACGATCGCGCATCGAACCAAATCACTGAAAAAGGGAACGCAGTGTTTCAGGTGAGCCATAATTGCGAAGTCGGTGCGTAAAATACGTGTGCAAGAGAGAGATTTCCACGTGTCTGTACACGTGAGTCGAGCCGCATAGGCGTCGGTGTGCGGATCCCGTTTAAAACGGGAATCGTCCGTGACCCCGGGCGATGCAGGAGCCGCACGAGCTCGGGTGCAAGTGCAGGGTCAAGTGCAGCAGGCAGCTCGCCAACCGTTCGCTAGCCCGACGACTACTTTGCTCGTTCCGAAAGAGTATGTCCGCGACACGCGTGATTGGGATCCCGACCGAAACATCGGTCAAACTCGATTCCAAGCTCTTTGAAACGATCCTAGAGAGATTATCGAATAATCGTAAACCGGTTTATCGCTCGCTAGAGCGAGCCAAGAATTTCAATCCTCTTCCGTGTTCCCGGGAACTTCGATCCAAATGTTTGCCAGCCTAACGCTTGCAACAGTGATAAACTTTTAAGAACCAATGTGTTAAATCAGGATCCAGATTTTACAGTACTGTTTTAAAAATGAACCAGAATTTGCTCGCATGAAATAGATTTTATTTGAACGACCTGATGCATAAAATAAGACATTTTCGTTGTAACAGACTGATTCGATATGGTATTTTTGGTACACGGATTGGATGTACAAAATAAAAGAGTAGAACAGGCTGTAGAAGGGAGTGAAATACGTAACATTTAGCAATATTTATTTATCTTATGAAATTAGTAAAGTATACAGTCCAAAATGTTCACTCGAGGTTCGAAGTGTATATTTTTCAATAAAACCCAGCAATTTTCAATACCTTTAAACCAACAATTTTCCGCAGCAATTACAAAATGTAAATATACCGTTAATTGAATTCCTTCCATTTCCCTGTAGAAAATTTGCACGCCTCAGTATTTCCATCTGGAGCTATATTTCGGAACGAAACCTCCACGTATTTTCAGCAATCTTGAGCCAGCTTTAAAAATCATTCGAACAAATTGTGCAAGAGATAAGATATTGTTCAGGGGAAATACGCACGATTTGAAATAAAAGAGGCATTAGCCATTCGGAACGGTATTTGCTCATCCTGTAGTCGCTGAAATAGGGAAATATGACGACAGGAGCGTGGGAGAAGAGGAGGAAAGGGGAGACGGAGAAGTTTCGATCCTCCTTTGACCGAGAAGGCGTGAGTTATTTTTCAATCGGGCTGGAAGTGGCTGCGAGTTCGAGGAGTACGTTTCTACGACCGGCGGAGGTATTGATCCGCGGCGATTCCGCTCGAGAAAAAGTTCCTCGGGAGTTATAAAATTCTTTTCCCTGCTTCTTGCCACGGGAACCTCCTCGATACGCAACCGAAACAATTAAACAATTCCAACCGTACGCGAAGCTAACCAAGCTGTGCGCTACAAGGAATACTAACTCGCGACCCCGAGGAAATTGCACGGTTTACGGTACAGCCGCGCACGATATTAACATACGTTTCTTCGCTCGCGTTGCGTGATGCTTTCGTCCGGCCGGCTCGCAGTCGATGCTTAACTGGGGTAAATTTATAGCCGGCCTTCCAGATCGCGACATTTTTCCCGATAAATCGTCGCGTGCGGATTTTAAGCCTCGTCCGTCCGTAATTTGTTGCCTGCTGTCGCACTGACACGGTGAAAAAATTAGCTCAATGGGTAACTTGAACTTGGAAATTCCACTACTCGAAATAGGCAAGAGCAATTTTCCTAGCCCGGGACACTACTAAGCAATTAAACATGACATGGAACGAGAAACTGAATAAAATCCCAGGCGTATAAATTTTTACAACGTTCAAAAATAATACAACGATGCACGAGGCTGTTCATTGCTTTCATCAAATTTATAGGCCAATGAACCAAGTAATCAAAAAAATTTTCGACTGAAGAACTGTTCGATTACGAATTTTTGGAAGCGTGTTCACTTAATTATGGGAGAAGCACTTTGTTCAGAATTTGCTTAAAAGCGTTCGCCTGCGAGTCCAACGTGGTCGTGAATGTTGAATGAACGAATGTTGACTATATGCAGTGGAATGTAACAGTAATATAAGATTAAGATTGATAGAGCAAACCCTGGTGTGTCCACGTTTATCCTTGTTACCCCTAGTTACACAGTAAGTTAGAGGATTGAGACAGATGCTCAGAGGTTGGCCCTTTATGGTCGTCTCGAACCACCGAGTGGGGAGGAACGAACGAGGTCACTGAATCATCCTATCGGATCATCAGACACACCCTAATCTACTCGAGAGACTCTCCTTGCGACCATTTTTTCTTGTTTCTATTATACAACATGGAACCAGAAGAAATATTGCCAAGGGAACAATATCTTATCGTGGGGGAATACAAAACTGAGTCGTATGTCTGCCAACTGTGAATTCAATATAACAATTTTTAGATGCGAGTAAACCACTCGTTTCGTATACTATTCAATTCGATCAATCTCGGGCCTGCAAATTCTCGTTAATTGTTTTTTGAAGACCACAAGTAAAAAAGTATTGATTCTATTCGCTAGAAAACTACTTGCAATAAAAATAAAACTGAAATGCTGTCAACATTTATCGATGGAAACGATTTCTTGAATTTTACAAATTTACAATTATCACAAATGTACAAATATCAATAATTTACATGTACAGGGTGCTATGCAAATAATCCAGCAGCTTCTCTAGAAAGATGAAGACAATTATAGCTGCATGTGATTGTTCCCAGTATCAAAATTTTCTGAAACATAGGAATCAGCAAATATCGCAAATGTATAAAAATCACGAGTGATACACAGGCCATCCGTAGGAACATCTAGCATAATTTTTTCAGCAGCGATAAAGAAAGTTATGGAATTGGCAAAGTTTTCTTCGGAGAAGATCCGCAAGGATCCAGGAGTATTTAGTAGAGAGAAACAGAATAAGATTGGAGAGATAACTTGCGGATAATCCGGCTCCCGAGCGTAGAATGGGAAATGGAAGAAGTCAGAAGACAGAGGAGCTTAGGAATTCATTTTTACGCCCTTTGAGGATCCGGGAGCGTTAGCTTGGCTTCGTAAAATCCTGTTAAGCGTCGTGTTCCGGGCGAGTGGGAACGAATAATTATCGGCGATTGGTTCAATGCACATTTCTCGGCGTCCGCGGCGCCGGCCGATCGATAATCGAAGCGAACGGTGACGATAGTGACCGCGGCCTTCTGGGAAATCTGGAAAACACCGACACGATGCGAGCTTATTCGCGGCCGGTTCAAGGACGTCGGCGCAGACGTTGGGCGTCGCACTGTCTCCACGCGAACCGACGCTTCCAGGCGTCTTCCCCTCCGCTTCGAGTATCGATACATCTTCCGGTGACCAAGCCAGATTAAGTCTGCTAAATCATTAGATTAGGCTACTATCGGATCAACGACTTTCCAAAAGTAACGTTTCCCCGTTATTTCTCTTTTGGGACGCTTTGATTTATTTGGAAATATTTTTTGGATTGTCGAGGCGTTAACCGAGTTCGAAGAGTATTCGCAAGTGATGAATAGTAATTGGTCGGATTTGCATAGTTATTTCTGTAGCAATTCTGCAGTGTCCACAATCTCATGGGAATTGATGCATGTTGCTGCGTAGCGTGGATCGAGCTAGTAGAGTAGCCTGCCATGTATCAGACAAGTGGGAGAGAGAATATTGTGCGTTCGATATGTAAAATAGTGTTTGACATGCGCCGGAGAAGAGGGTAGGGTCTGTCATGCGTCAGATTAGTGGTCTAGTGGTACGAGTAGAGAATTGGTCAGACAAGTAGAACATATAGTAGACACGTAGAATAGAGTTTGATCTGTGCATTCCGTTTCAGACATGTGATACAGAGTGCATAATGAATCGGACAAGTAGAATAGAGTCAGTCTGACATGAAGGACAGAAAGGCAGGAGATGGTCTGTCATATGTCAGACAAGTAGGCTAAACTATATCACATGTCAGACAAGTACAGGGTCAACCAGTCGTTAGAAAAATAATACGAATAGCTTAACAGTCAGCAACACGTAAACTAAAGTCCGCAATGCATGAGACAAGTATGGTCAAGTACATGTCGGACAAACGCAATGAAACATGCGTCAGACTAACGGAGTAAAATTCCTCGTTCCTCCTGCGAGTGCATTTGAATAAACAGTACATCCTTAGTTCCTCGATGTATGTTGTATTTTTCTTCTTAAAAATTCTTAAAAATTCTTAAAAATTCTTCTTAAAACCGTCGCCTTTTCTTAAAAATATACTCCTGAGCCTCCTACGAGTATTCTGGTAAAATAACTATAGCGAAGTCAATTATGTCCCCTTTCTATCTTCTCGCCGCACGTGCTATCCGGAGGACTCGCAGCCTCCTTGTTACCGGTATTACACCGAAACAAGGCGGAGCATTTCTTGCGTAAGTTATGTCCTTGACCATGTACACGACGCGACGCGGGAAATGCAACCATTTGCATACGTTACGTCGCGCCCCGTGCAGCCACGCGCGCGCGCGCGCCCCTCGCGAGATCGAGGGGGAACGTTGCTGAACGCTTGCTGATCCCGCTTATGAATTCACTTATTCATGACCGCGAGATACAATCACGTCGCCGGGCACCGATCCTTTTGCCTCGTGGAACGTGAAATTTCTCGCGACCGACGCGGAGGGGTAACGGTAATTTGTTTACGCGTGTACCGAACGATGAATAACCAACGATTTTTCTTTGTTTACCGGTGCGTCCGGGGTTCCTCCTCGACGTCGTTAGTCAAGGCTACGCCTTCCGCGGAAACAAGGATCTCGGACTGCCATGAATAAATTGGCGACGTACCGCAATGATCTCGGGACCACGTTAAAAGATTCCCTCTCGATTTTCCTTTGCATATTACAGTGTAATCTCGCGCTCGGATTCGCCGAACCGGCAAAAATTCTTGCGATGAGATAATGCGATACAGTCCCTTCTATTTTCGGTAGAGAACTCGAGGATATCGTGGCTGGCGATCGCTTTAGCAAATTGGCAATTTCCTTGTGTGGCCGCGTACATAACTCGTCATTCTGTCTGTATAAACAGTATCTGGTAGATACTTGATCCAAATTCAACGATCGATACTGATTTACATTGTCAACAGTCTGCATAATGCCGTTCACTGATTGATGGGTGGCTAACGTAAATAGACCGCGAATGATTATGATAATGTACATATTTATAGACTTTGTAAGAATCGAAGTAAAATGATCCAGTTCTATCGATGATCATCGAAAAATAAAATAATGTTCAAGTACACTCTACCAAATCTTGTGTTTTAAACATTGTAGATGACTTTGATGAACTGCAAATGCATAATGTGCTAGGATTTAATCACAACAATATCTGTAATCGAATAAAAGAGGAAGAATCAATAGTAAGTATCTAGACAAGTAGAATGTGCTCTGTAAATTTTCATACAAGTAGAATAAATCCGTCAGTGGTCAGACAGTGACATGAGGTACAAATAATGAGTAAAGAATATCCCACAAATTACCAGACAATTAAAATGTGTTGCGTAAGTATCCAAGCTAGAGTGTGCTCTATAAATTGTCAGGGAAGTAGAATAAGTCAATCAATAGTCAGGCAATGGTATGAGGTACAAATAATGAGTAGAGAAGTCCCACAAATTATCAGATAAGTAAAATGACCCTCCTGTGTGTGCTCAGAACAATATAGTATGTCCTATAAATTGTCAGAGAAGTAGAATAAATCAATCAATACTCAGACAATGGTATGAGGTACAAATAATAAGTAGAGAAGTCCCACAAATTATCAGACAAGTAAAGTGACCCTCCTGTATGGGCTCAGACTAATATAATATGTCCTGTAAATTGTCATACAAGTAGAATAAGTCAATCCGTGGTCAGACAATGGTACGAGGTATGTACAAATGCGTAGAGAACGTCTCACAAATTATCAGACTTTTAACGCGTCTTGTAGCTGATTAGACAAATAAAGTAAATAGTATAAATTGTCCGAGAAGTGGAATAAGTCGATCAGTGGTCAGACAACGGTATAATGTACTAACAATGAATGGAGAACGTCCAACAAACAAAAATCTCAGCGAACAGAGCTCGTACAGCGGCACAAAGTCGCGAATACGTAACAAACAAGTGAAAACAATGAATAATTGAAAGAACAATAAAACCAGCGTTGGCATTGTTTCATTTCCTGAAACCTCGAACTATTGGAGGTTCGTTTCGTCAGCACGTGGTTCGCGAGTTTAAGCGCGAGGGCCAAGGATCCCGGATTGTTAACAATCGCGCGAAATCTAGCGTTGCCAACAATGTTCGCGTTTCTTTCACATTTCGAATGTTTTCAACCGCTTACGTTTCTCCGCGACGTAGTGCGTTTGTATGCAGAAACGCATTGTCGTTCTCGGCGCGCTGCGAGGCGAATTAAACGGAAATAAGATAAAGAAACTCGCGAGGGGGCGAGAACGGTTTCGTTTTTCCTCGGCGTGGTTGTTGTCGTCGTGTCGGCAACGGGAAAATGGAAAAGCGGGAAAGGTACCCGAGGGAAAAGCCAGCTTGTTAAGTATTCATCAGCGGCGCATCGACGGTATCGATTATGCACGGGATGGAAGTTCAACAACTTGACGCGCGTGTGTTCTACTGTAACTCATTAACTTCTCCATTATTATCCCGGACGAATGTTAATAATAGCCTCGTTTCAACTTGCCGGCTTGCTCCGCCGTTCTCCCGACAGCGTGAACTATTATCTCGAAGTGATACTTCCGAAAACTGTAGACATGAAATCTGAAACTGACTTACAGTTGCGCGAGTATGAAGTTAGGTTGACTCGAGTGGAATAAACTTTTACCACGATTCTCAGCAGAATCGGAACGATTTATTTCATAAAACAAACACTGGAAAGTTTGTTTCGATTGATTTTTGATACAGTTACAGATTATTCAGGATCTATCGGAACTATAAAATTTTAATCAGACTTTCGAGTTTCTTCCTCGTTACGTAAATTCTACTTTGTACTTTCGACCCTCTTGCGCCTCACAGATTTGAAAAATTATTTTCTGTATGTAAAGCGATAATACCGTTGCCGTCGACTTACGCAACCTTTTCAAACGTATCGATACTTGAAGAAATAAGTATTCATGCCCAGTGATGAAATTCGATCGAGTATTTTTCTCCGAGTTTCATTAATTTTACTGAGAAAGGAGATCGAGGGAGATCGTGCTAGTAAAAGGACAAAAGCGATCCCAGGATGTCCCGGCTCGTTTTAGAAATTTTCGCTTCTGGCCGGGTAATTGCTCGCAAGGGTTGCAGGGCCGGGAAAAACTTCTGCTGGCGCGATAAGACAACGAATATCGAATTACTCGGGTGATTTATTCAGTTGGCACCGACCTCGCAGGAATCTCGCGTGGCTCATTCATCACGCGGCAGAATGCCGGGCGTTTAACATCCCTTAATAGAGCTTCCTGCGCGAGATTCGTGTAACACCCTCGTTCCTGTCGTCTTCTCTTTTCGCTGCGCAATCCCGCTGCTCGTGATCCCATTCAGACACTCGTCCCCCGATCCCTGGGGACTTTGAACTCTTGATCGATGATCTTTACCTGGAATTTCCTACGCAGGCGTCAGCAGATTTATAGATCCGTGATACCAATCTTTCCCGAGTGTAATTTAATCGTACAGCAGTATTTTAAATTGATGAAATAGTCGAAGAATTTCGCAAAGAAATCTCCTTTCGCAGATTTTTCAGATTAAATTAACATATTATCTACCGGCGATTATATCAGTTTTTTTTTTTAAATCCATAGTCTATTTTAATCTTAAAAGAACCAGTCACCTACAGCAACCTAACAATTTCGTTTGGAATTATTATGCAAGAAGTTATTTTTAAGCTTCCTTTTGGTGTAGTATTATTATTGAAAATCCTATTGAAAGGCTTCCAGTAAATAAAGTGTTAATATGAGTCCCTCATGTTAATTCGAAATTCGTTAAAAAAAATTGCTTTCTCTGAAATTGCGTGTTCCTTTTTTAACGAATTCAACGAATTTAGAACGTTAGATAGAATTTACAAGTAAATAAAGTGAACTCTGAATATTTCACAATATTATTCTGCACAATTTTCACTGTATCCTGTGTTTATTTTCTCGATGCCAACAACACGCGAAAAAATCATACAGAAATATTAGTCTCTGTAAATACGAGTGTAGATGCAAATTTGAAAAACCGTTGAAGCCGACACGTTATTTCCACAGTTAAGGATTTTATTCTTTTCACTGCAAACAACGGAACGCCGTATACGAACACACTGTACGTATGATTATTGCGCGTGCAATAACCATTCGGTGTGACTCTCGTCGCGGCTGACATTGTAAATAAAACGATGGCTTATGTCCGCATAAGCATTTTAATCGTGCTGAGTGAAAACAGTTGTGGGGGCAGAACGCAAATAGCCTCGACACGTTCGATAACAAATCAGGCTCGAAGTTGCCTGAATAATTAACAATCTGTTAACATCGTGGCCGTGTCCGAGCCTCGGTATGAATTTTTGACAGTGCACATCCGGGATGAATATTTTATAACCGTTGAAGAATAAACGGACTGGATAGATTCAGACTTAAGCAACAATTCAGATCGAGTGGACAATTAAGACGAGAAATACAATTATTTATATTCTGTGACAAACGGGAAAAACTCGGGGAAAAATTGAGCGGCCATTCGAAATTTTCAGTGGAAAAAAGTACACATTCTTCTCTCTCAATTTTGCACTCAGAGAAAAATTGAGTGGGCATTCGAAATTTATCGTGGAAAAAAGATTGCTATTCAAGCTTTTTCGGTAACAAAATCATTTTGCACAATAGCCCAATCGGATGATACTGAAGCTGCTCCCGTGCGAGTTTAAATTAAAATCTGTTTGTTGTGACTGCAACTCGAAGCTGCATCTCTGCGAAACAGTTTGACACAAATCCGCGCCGACGAAGGGCTGTTCCACCCACGGCCGGTGTTGTCATTTCGCGGGGAAAGTCAGGGGTAGCATGCGAATCCTGGTTCGTGAACTAATAAATACTTTCCCCGATAGCGTTCAACTTGATCTCGTTGCTATTCGGTGCCGACTATTTGCAAAGCGCTGACAAAAACAGCTGAGAAACGTGTCGCACATTCATGAACCGCGTTCCATCGGCTTTGAGCTTTCGAATCCCTTCGGGTCTATGCAAAGCATAGATAAACAACGAACTAGATACACGCAAATTACCGGGCGCGCTTTGCGTACCTTCCGAGCGAATTGCTTCTCGCTCGTGTTTGCCAACTATTGCACGACGGCCCTAGGGTCAAACGTCCCTAGACAACCCTTTATTAGAATTGAATCAGTACCCTGGTGACCCCGATGGCCAAGCTAAACCCTGCGACCTGGACTTCCGCTAAGCCTTCGACTAATTCCCAATTCCATCAGTGAAATCGTTTTTCCTTTAACCACGATTCTGCGGGCATGGAGTGCTCCAGACTGCCCATCGATTGCTATACCGACCAAAGAAACCTGGTTTCTCCAGGCGCCTCTTGGACACTCGCTGAAATTGCAGATACGTGAGAAAACTGGTCGCGATTCGAAAAGGATTTTGATCAAGTCAATGTGGATTGTGGATTTTATACATTTATGACAGAAGTGAATAGAATAGCAGGAAACGGTAAAATGGATTGAAAGAATTGAAGGACACTGGCGCATTATTTACATCTTGTTGTAATTGTTAAGCTCCTTGAATTTTTATTTCTCATAAATATCCATAGTCCAATTATTAATCTCGTTCGATCGAGTGAAAACTTCAGAGAAATATTACAGGAAACGATACAGAAATTAACAAAAATCTATCAGGAAGGTAACAAGTGCGGATCTTTGCGCAGCATTATAATAATTTTTTCAGAAATCACAATTTCTTGAGAAATGCATACAAATCTGCAATCAAAGAATGAAAGTGCATTAGCTGAAGATATTTACAAACTGAAACTGCAAAGAAGCCAGCGAGGTTGTGACTCAATTGCCACAGACACCTAATCCACGAATCACCAAGAGAGGCGACAAACAGATTGCCAAACAAATAGCCAAAAGACGCGAGAAGTTGGTAACAGGATAGCTCAAGATTTGGAAAGTTAGCAAAGCAATAGATCGCGATTAACGAACAAAGGCTAGAGGAAAGTTCACCGAAGCAGCGACGGGAGTGGTAGTAACTGGGGGGGGGGAGGGTGGAAGGAGGTCTAGCCAGAAGTTATCAGGACAATGGAAGAGTGACAAAGAAGTTACCAAGGCAATAACGTAAGGGGTAACAAGATAAGTTGAAAAAAGTTAGGAAGAGAGTGACGAGATGGTTGCCAAGAGAAACTGGCGGGGTGGGGGCAAGGCTGCAAGAATTTACCCAAGAAATAGCTCCCTTCTTCAGTAGAGCTCGAAGGATGCACTGTGGCTCCCTTAAACCTCTGGAACCCGCCGCGAACATTTATTTCATTATCGTAAACCCTGGCTGGCACATTAACGCGACATTAACATTTCAAAGCGGATGCTTTAGGCAATTTCATGGCAATCGTGGCGACGTTCGTGCAAATCCTCATTGCACCGATCTTATGCATTTCTGACAAAAAGGAGTAGATCAAATGCTAAACGATAAAAACGTTTCAAAATTTTATAGATACTGTCGTATTATTTCCTCCGCATTCAAACGATTAAAAAAGTAAGTATCTACGCGGTTTTTATATCTCGAAATTAATGCAGAGAAAATGCAATAAGAGAACACTTCGAAGTTTGGAAAATCAGTAGTAAAGTGTAAAACTGATCGGCCGAAGCTGGAAACGCGTTTGAATCGCGTGGAAATCCCTTCAGGACGAAACGCTGTCGAATCGACGTCGAGTAATTAAGGGATGGTTTGTCGGTTGACAGGGAAAACGACACGCACGGGAAATATGTCACCGCTGTCGAATTGATCTGTCCCGAATGGTGCAGCGGGCTCGGAGACACGCGGCAAATTCGAAACGCCATGTCGAACATCGCGGGCCTAGGGGGACAGGAATGCAGCAAGGAATTCCAGGAAGATCGATGGGTGAACCGTGTATTAATTAGGTCCAGAATCACCGACACCAAGACACCCCCTCGCAGAATCTTAGCTCGCGACGATTCTGGGTCGAATCTGTCGAATTCCTCGAACGAGATCATCTTGGACTCCGCCTGTCTTCCAATATGCGCTCAAACAATATTTTCTTGTATCTATCCGAAGGGTGGATGGACTGTGGATTTTATTCATTTACGACAAAAGTTAGTAGATGTACTTCAAAACGGTTAAAAGATTGAAAGAGTGTAACAAAGTCGGTATACTATTTTTGACATATGACAATGATTAATGAGGTAAATCAATTTTTACTTGGATCAATTTTATTTTATTATTTTGCACAAAGATCCGCAGTGTAATTACTACACCGTTTTCAATACATTAAAATGGTTAAAAGACAAACGTCACTTTAGTCTGATTTCTATGTCTCACATAGAAAATGTTGCAGAAACAATAAATGGAAATTTTCTAAGAAATTACGGAGGGAAACGAAGTTCTAATCACTGCAGCGGTCAAGTAAATCGCAGTGCAAGAATAAGTGATGGAAGACAATGTCGAGAATTGGTTATTGCGCTTCCGGGACCCATCTGCGAAACTTCCGAAAGATAATAAAGCCAGTTGAAGGGTTGCCCGGCCGGAAACTCAATTTCCCGTGGCGAGCACGGCACAGGAAGTGAGAAAAATTGAACGGTTAATAATTAAGTAACCGGTTCTCCTGGTCAAGTTTCATTTTCTATGGGGGCCGAGGCGAAACGCGAAAAATTAAACTTGCCCGTTCGGGGGCGGTTCACATCAGCTCCACGGGATAGGGAAGAGCTGTTCTTCTCTCTCCTGTAACGGCGGCACAGTAATGAGATTACGCTGGCCGACGTTTAGGTTCTCTCGCGGAGAAAGAGGGAATTTTAGCTTCAATTACCCTGACCGACGAGGATGGAGCAAGTTTCCGAGAGGAGAGAAAAAATGGAGAAGCGAAATGCACGGTCTAACGCGATTCGCGATTACAACGAAAAGATACTTCCGAAGGGATGCTAATGTGAAATATGGATTTTGTGCGGTCCTTATTAGGAAAATTCCAACAGTGTTCTAGATGGCAAGGTTAGTGTACTCGCAGTTTAATATGAACCCTGGGAAATTTATGATTGCTTCAGATTAGACCTCCAGATGCATGCTATTCCGCGAGCTTTATTAAATGCCATAAATAGATGATCGATTTTCATGCTTTTTGGTAACTGTAGGAAGGTTTGTATTTTACTTATTTTCCGATTGTTCCTTTAGACTGCAACGAAACTTTTCCTCGTTCCTGTTTTCATAAAATAATTTGTGCAAATTGATGAACGTAATTTAAGACGTTTCTTTATGAATTTTGTATTTTTAATTCTCAATATATGTATACTTAAAGAATAATATACTGTATGAAATTTTATATAGGATATTCAATAACGTATGAAACTAGAAACTTATATGAAGACTTAAAAAAACATCTAATGCAAAACGTATTTGTTCAATCATTTCCTTTGTGAATTTAATATTTCCAATTTATACATTGTCTCTCCGTTGCAATCATTTCAAGAAAATATATTCTTAGAAATGTACTGTATGAAATAGCACATCGGATATTAAATCATGTACGAAACTGGGAAAATTTATTATCAACCAAATGCAATTGTATAATACTTTTCTTTTGATATTTCAAATTCCTACATTATCTCTCCATTACAACAATTGTAAAACAATCAATTTTCATAAAGATTAGCAGTCTAATGACAAATAGAAAATATAATTGTTTGTATCTTTTCTCCATGAATATACTAAACATTTCCAATTTTTAAAAAGTGCATTATATCAGTAGTTATATAGAAAATTAAATATCACTTCTATCGAATTATATTGAAATATTATTTATAAGAGTATTGTATCTAGTATTTCTGGTAGTAAGTTAATTTTCTGTGTTGGATGCTGAGAATGTCATACAAAATTCCAAACGAGAGAGCACGACCAAAATTTCCTTTTTCCGGAATAAGGGATGAAAAATAGTTCAGCGGCCGCGTCAATGCGAATGAATATTTATGCCCTGCACCTATTCTCCGAGGCACAAGTAATTATCACCGACAAGACCAGCCGAAAAAATACATGTACGGTGCAGGCTGTCCGCGTCCATTGAAACTGTTTGTTCTCTCCGCTCAATTAGGGTTGCGGCTATTCGTACGTCTACTGTGAATGGCTTCGACGCCTACGCAGCGTGCGTCACGGCGCCAAGGAATACCTACGACACAATTCCCCTGGCGTACGTCCCATGAATAATAAAAAGGATCACGAATAATCATTTTTGATTGTCACCGCAAACAAAGCGCGAGGGTAGCCGCCAAGAGCATATCGATATTTCCTGCACCGCGTCATTGTAATGGCATTCCAGAGCTCTGGAACTTGAATTGGACTCGGAAATTAGGGGACATACTTTTCAGGATATTGGAAAGCCATGAGAAAGCAATTAAAGAGCCTTCGATTAATTTTGCTGTCGTCCGAGATCTTCTCGCGATTTTACTTTCTAATTGCCATCCACCTTTTTTACATTTGTGGAATCGGGAATAACGTAAATATTTGTAAGGAATGCAGTACGGAGAGAACCATTGCATTATTACCTTTCCTCTCGCAATTTTATTATACTCACCTCGGTACCCTTTCAGGGCTGACATTGCTGTTAGTGTAAAAATAGCTTTCCGTTTGAAACAGACAAGTGTAGTCAATATTGGCTGCTGTCATTTCTTTCAGGCATTGCTTTCGGAGTTACAATGTTTTATTAAATTGTTTTATGAATTATGAATGAAACATTTTTTATTCCAGAATTATTGGAATTATGAAAGAATCTTGCTGTAGGGAAATATTGAGAATAAGTTAATTTATATGGATGGGTTTAATAAACATTGAAGCTGGTCTGACTATATACAGTCTTCCTCTACTTAGAAGGAAACTGAAACTAATTTTTGTTCTAAGCCTTGCAATTTTTAAAACCGACATAAAATCCACTTGATTTTTGAAATAATAAAGCTACAAAGTTTTGGCTGTCTAAATGACTAAAGTGGGTACTGAAGGCATTAAACAACACCTCAGAAAAATATCTCTCAATGGCGGCTAAGCACCATAAAAAATTCAGTCGAAATTGAAACAAGCTTCAGAAATTAAATGGCAAATTGGTACGTGCTTCGCATTTAATTAGGCGTCGCGTTTTGAAATTTGAACAAATTGATCCAGCGGCTCGTTCGCCAACAACTAGCCGGCAAAAAAATTCGCCTGTTTCGCGAGAAACACGAGGATGGAAAATGACCAACCGGTCGCGAAAAACTTTTAATTGTTCCGCTTGTTAGGCTGCCGACATTCGCGCGTCGCCACGCCCGCGCATTACCCTGTCATGAGAATTTCGTGCTAGTCGAAATTATTCGCATCTGCGCCGTTTTATCGAAAAACTATTCCATTGAAAAATTGGGGGAAACAAATATATTCAATGCACGTCAGACATAAAAAATATTCCATTGAAAAATTGGGTGACACGAATTAATTCAATGCACGCCAGACATCAAAATTGTTTGTATAGTTTCCATTCACTGTACAAAAAATAGAATTAAAAAAAGGTTTAAGGTGGTCTAGGTTATTCATTAACCCTTAATCTGTCGCAAAAGTAATTTAAGAAATTCTTTTTAACCAATAATAATAGAAGAAATTAAAATATACATGCATAAAAATCTACAGTCTGCGAATGTAAATATTAATCATTATAAAAATACCAATTGAAAGTGAAGAAGGTTCTTTGACGTAATTCGAGATGTTTTTAGCTGATTCTCATTGATATCGTCACGGATGTTTTGTAGACGTAATTGATATTTAAACGACCATTAGGTAACTGTCGTTAAGTGGATCGTCGAACAGAATGCTTCGACGTATTTCACACAGTCGCAGGCACGGTGAATGCATAAAGTCCGTCGACTCGCGAGCAATCTCGATTCAAGTGCACGCAACACCTCAATTCTTGCACCTGTACGTCGAAACGGCTGCATTCACGTCACCTTGAGAGCTGCGGAGGACCCTCTAGCGATTATTGAACTCCATTGCCTCGCGGTACGTCGATATTCTATTGTCACCAGTATTTCGAACTGTCGTCGGATGTTGTGAATCGTGTTTAGCTCACTCTATTTCCTTATCGACGATTCTACACTTTCTTGGGCAAGCAGAGCCTATAAATAACTCTTCATCTTCGAGTTATGTTCTAAAAATGTACATCTCCAAGAAATCAAATAAATCCACTACCATGAAGAAACGTGCGCAGGAACTCTTGCAGAAAATGTGGAAACAGATACGTACGAGCAAAATTGCACAGTGATCAATTCCGCGCGGATGAAGTTGCAGTTGCACTCGTGAAAATATTTCACCCATCAAAATATTGAAAGAAATATAAAATATTAGAAATATCAGAAAAATTTGTCTCGAACGCATTAAAATTACTAAGGGAAGAAATAAATTTCTATGCAACTTCCATCTCTTATAATTGACAACAAATTTTTATTCCACATGAAAATCCACAGCCTACTCATTTCACTCGCAATTTATTCAGATTATTCTGAATTGATGTGATCATGTAAAAATTAAATATTGCCTTTTTATTTTTACTAGAATTGGAAGAAAATTGCAACCCTGAGCATTCGTTCTTTGAACAATTTCTTGGACAGCCTGCCCGTTGTTTAATGTCTCCACAAAGAGGACATCCTTCGCAAAGATGATATTTAAACCAGGCACGTTTCCTCATCGCCATTTTCAAGCACACTTCTCGCCGTAAGGTCCCAGATGTCATTACATACCACTGTTCCCGGGAATGGTCAACAAACATTTTTATTGGATTATTACGAATCATCATTGTTTTAAAATCGCATTTCTATTTCTGAATCCTTGGACTCCGTTCCTGCATTTAGCACATCGTGGGCGTGCAGGGACTGTAAAAAAATTGCTCGAGGCAGCTCGAAGGGATGTATACTTTTGGGAATGTCAACAGAAAATCAGAGTCGAATGAAAAAGAATACTATCGCTGCTATGGTTAAACTGGACCACTTCCAATTTTGCGCTGTTATTAACACCATGAATGTGCTCCTGGTAATAAGCGTTAAAAATATTCATATTCAATATACATGTTTGAACAGGGATGTTCCAAACAAAAATTAAAACCAATGGATTATCACCTGTTCATTTTTTATATTTTCTTCATTATAACACATTCCTTTTAGTTCGACATACAATGTAAAAAGTATGTACGTTTGCTATTTTTATGAGAAGTTAAAATATTGTGAAGAAATCGTTAAATCGTTTCCAAGTAACAATTAAATGTAGAACCATAATAAAATACTGTTCATCTTTGACAGAGACTGTCTTAGAAGTTATCTTCTACAATATTCTCATATTATTAATTCTCACTTCTAACGTAGAATTGGAAAAATTTTTACTCCCACGCTCTTGTATATTTCATGGGAAATTAAACATGGCTATTTTTACCGACCAACTTTGATGAGATCACTTGGCATTGTAAGAATTCAATACAATCACATACTGATCTAACATTTTAGTAATTTTTGTAGGAAACTTTTCTTTCACAGGAAGATTAGTTTGACTAGCGGTTAGTTGTGGTTGCCTAACCGAATGCAGATCGTTTCAATTAACTAAGATCACTTTCTAGTTGGTGACAGTTTCGAAATGTCCTAGCAAACGAGCCTGCTCCGACGACAACAATTTAAGTTTCGCGGTAAAAATAATATGACGTGGCCGTTTCATTTCGAGCGAAATTGTCCCCCATGCGGGGACATTAAACTCTTATCTGCGGCTGCAACAAGCTCCCCGATGTCGTTATGCTCCTCTGTTCTACAACGATATCTGTTGGCCTGGAGAATCCTTCGCCCTCGTGGCGGTTCATACATGCAAACGATATTTCGGGGAACAGTGGTCCCTTTATAACAGTAGAAAGAAAAAGTGAAGTTTCTGGTGCGTAAATCGGTTTCCCATGTAAATACCATGAACCCGAACCAGGTGCCAGGCCTCGCGATTTTGTAATTTCACCAAGATTTTATCAATACCGTCCTTTCCTGGAAACAATAACGCAGACGCAATATAACGCTATACGTAGAATGCGGAATTTTTACTGGGCTTGCAAAAATGTCTGCTCGTGTGATTAAAGTTTCAATGCCACGTCTCACTATGGTAGATTAAATTTCACTATACGGTGAAACGGCAGGAATTCTGTTCTTCATTATTTGTACATTTCTTTTTCATTCTTTTAAAACTGAAACTCTGCAAAAGAATCAGTAAAATATTTTCTGAGTTGCTGATCTTTGTAAAAGAATCAATAAAATATTTCCTGCATTAATACTCCTCGGAAATTTCATATTCTAGCGACTCTTTTAAGTCAGCAGTATTTTCTCCAAGATCTCTGACGTTTCATAAATTCATTCATGGCGCTGTATATTTTTAAAAAGGTCTGTAGGTAACGCATTATCCCCATCATACTGAAAAGATGGACGACTAAACTTTTGTGGTCAACTAAATACATTTATGGGGCATAAATTTCTTTAATAAAAGGCCGCAAGTGTGATCGAGGGGATTTTAAACTCTCCCGGCAACCACGCTTCGGTTCTCGGCTCGTGGCAATCATTATCACGATTTACGTTGGATGAACAGGCACGAAGGGGGAATGATTCAATCCAGCGATTCGAGGGAAAGAGGGAAGTGAGACGGAAGGAATCGGTTCTCGTGTAGATCTTTGCTGGGTACTCTACTGTAAACATTTTTAAGAACGTTCGATATGTATCAATTAGCAACATTATTATTAACTTTTAGTATCAATTATTATTTTACTTTTCTGAGTAAGGACCAGCTTATTTATCTTGTCCGACCAATGCCTCGTTTATTCTACTTGTCTGATAAACGCCTTAATTGTTCTACTAGTATGGTCAGTTCCACTCGTATGACAAAAGTCTGATTTATTCTACTAGTCTGATTAATTGCTAGATTGTTCTACTTGTACGGTCAATTTCTGGCTTGTTCTACTTGTATGCCCAAAGCCTCGTTTATTCTACAAGTCTGACTAATTCCTCCACTGTTCTGCTTGTCTGACTAATAACACTATTTTGTGTAGTCAATCAGTTCGGCAAACAAATGGCTGAATTGATATTCCTCAGGGATGAACACGATGCGATACTGGTGCATTCGAATTGAATTATCAAGGCGCTTATCAATGTTTGCCGAGTCCCCAGTTTACTGCACAATCATTGCGGCTTCGAATAAAAACAGCGAGAGGAACGCTGGCAGCATAACCCGCCACGATAATTTATAATTCATTTCTTTCCCCGAGCACGAACCGGGCGCAGAGGTTTCAATATCCGCGATGCGCCGAGACGTATAAATTTATTTCCCTTTGTCGTCCGCGACGCCGTAAATGCAAACCGCGCGGCGGATTATCGGCCGAACCGCGTTCTGAATTTTCTATAGCGAACGATATTGATTATGCAAATCCCTCGCGCCATTTCGAATGGATCCCACCGGTTACCGGGCCGAGAGCGTCGCGACACCCGCGACGGATACTTGCACGTAATATCGAATCCCACCAGCCCCCACTCTGCCCACCGGAAGTTCCTTCCATGCAAAATCGTTTATTGACTCCTCGCTCTTCAGCTCGCCGTACTTCCGAGACTGTCGTAGTCGCGCGAGGAATGATCAAAATAAGCGAACATTGTTGTTGCTCTTAGTAGGAGGCTCATTTTTTGGTGCAACTCAAATTAGAATTAATCATTTGAAGTTCTGTTGTTGAACTGAAATTTTGTCTAATCAGTGGCTAGTTTATACTATTTAATCAATTGCTGATCCACTTGACCTGTCTGACGAATGTCTGATCTATTCTACAGCTGTGGCGGATTACTAATTTATTATTCTTTCTATCTATCTGTGTCTGGGTAGTCCTTGGATTATTCTACTATAGCCAATAATGCTTATTCGACTTCTCTGACTGCGCATTTTATGCATCAATGACGAATGGGATTGGTCAAATATAAAACTGAAAAAACATTAGGAGAATTGAATGACGCTGTTATATTATTCTAGACCTGTTCTAATTATTAGAAAAGGAAATGCATTTTCATATAATTTCTCCTTCGTAAAATTGACGTGGACAATGTTTATTTAGCATAAAAATCCGCAATCGTAGACAATGATACATAAAATATGTCCACAATGCTGACACGTTTGTCTGATCAGTGACCTATCTATGCCATGTGTCTGTTCAAGAGCTCGCCTGTACTACTAGCCCGATCAATGGCTTACTGTGCTACTTGTCGGCCCAAATGCTGACACATTCTACTCGTTTGACCAGTGTCCTGTCTATGCTGCATATCAGTTCAAAGGCAGCCTTACACTACTTGTCTAACCAGTAATTTATTCATGCCACTGCCCGATGAATGTTCGACCTCGACTACTGTTTGTCATAATATCGAGAACTTGGCCACAATATACAAATAATAACAACAATTCCGTCGTGCTACTTCTACGGCGAAGCAAGACTTCGCCCACGACTTTTCGGTCGATGCCCGCGCACCGTCTATTCTACTTTTCTTCGACGAGAACTTTTTCCATTCCAATTTGCAGGGCTGAACCTCTTTATTTCACTTCGACAATCGACTGGTCGACTTTCATTTCTGTGACCTACAACCACCGTCCCACATATATACCAAGCAACATCGTTCACAGTTCACGCTTCCAGCAAGCAACTGTAAGCATTTCACTTTCTCCTCAAGTCACCACGAAACTTCAACGTTCGCCATGCACGCTGAATATTACGAGCAAAATTAACAAACGATTCCAAGCATTAAATAAACATGCTCTTCGTATTTCCTACCCACGAGCGCAATCTCTCCATGTTTCTTCCAACACGTTCCACTTTGCGATACTGTAAAAATAGCGTTCGAAAAATTGTAAATATGCGGTATATCGCAATCGAATATTTCCTCCACGATCTCGCTGCGCTTTGTCATCGGCAATGCCATATTTTATAGGGAAAATCGGAGGACGGCAATACAGATTTCCGCTTCCCGGAATCGTCGCCTGACGGAGGGAAATCGGGGATCGTATCGTCGAACGGAACAAGATTCAAGGAACAATCTCCATTGCATATGCATTACGTCATTTCCCTGTCGGTACCGCTGCTCCGTCACCGACGGCGGGGATCGTTGAATTTCCCGACGATCCTCGACGTCAACGTCGTCATCTCTCTCTCTCTCTCTCTCTCTCTCTCTCTCTCTCTCTTCCTCTGATGGCCGAGCAATTTCGCGGCGAGAACAATGAACGCGTTTAACGTAATTTGTTTCGAGCAAACCACGCTCATCGTTCGATCATCGCTCCGGCAAGCAACGAGGGTAATTGTCCTCCCCGTGAAGTGCATCGCGAATGCACCGTCGCACGCTGCAACGGAACACCTGTTTTCTCGGACAACAAACGGATATTTCACGTTTTAAAAATGCAGACGATCTTGGAATCTTGGAAAAAGATTGTCCATCTTCGTCGCATGCTACCCCCTCAATCGTGTACTAATTTAAGGGTTGAATCATCCCCACGGATTCAGAACAGGCTACTTAAATTTGTTGTTTATTATTTTTGTATTTATACTCGCGAAATGAGAACCAATATAATTGATGTGCCCAGCGGTTTTTAGCAAAGACAAAAGTTGGTACGGTGAAACTGAATATTCGCGAAAAGATGCACCCGCGCGGCAAATGCAGCCGGTAATCCAATACCTCGTATTAGAGCCGACGAATGTTTCGCGCTTCACGTTCGACAGGTTATAAACCGATCCGGCAAACCATTTCCACCATTTTCGCATTTTACAACGAGTCCCATGACATTTGTCGCGCGTGTCACGTTTCGTTTCTGAAATAACAAAAACCCGTGGAGATGTAAGAGGCTTGATGAATATTTGATTACAATTTCCGTACGTGAGTCGAATTTGTCGATGCAATTATCGGGTCGCACATTTTTACGATCGGCTCGATGGTTTACGTGCTCGAGACGGTGGAGAAATTTTATCCAGCGTTAACCGGGCAAAATAATTGTTGCAAGCTTTCGGAGAAGGTTTGGAAATTTGTTTCTGGCTTTAACAAGTCGCAATAATTGTACAAAGGTTCTGGAGAAGCTTTGGAAATTTGTTTCTGGCATTAACAAGACAAACTAATTGTATACAGCTTCTGAAGAAGCTTTGGACATTTTTTCTAGTATATTAACAAGTTGAACTAACTGTAGAAAGCTCCTGCAGAAGCTTTCGAACTCGTTTGGTCCAGGATAATGGAACAATTTGTTCTGTACCGACTAAAAAGTTTGCAGCGGTGGAAAGCAAATTGAAACAGTAGAAATAGAATTTCCCAGTATACCTTGCTATTGCACATGAGCATTTTAATTCAAGTCTCACGGATGGGTCATGCGATTCCATTTTTCAATGTAATGCTCAAAGCGTTTGAAACACAGTATGATAAGGAAGTTAATATAACAAGATTCTAATTGTAAATCTGTCTTCACAAAACCGTTTAAGTACATTGGAAAGATTTAATATTTTTTGATTTATATAAACTTTGTCAAACCCATTAGTTGAGGCATTATTTTTTAATTCCTACAAAACAACTGTACATTACATTCTGAATTGTTTGTACCTTTTTAGAGCACGCCTTTGATGCACATTTTTAGTGTGATGAAACTAATATCAAATCAAATTTCGTTTCAATCATGAATTTCGGTAAACTCGAAGTTGCGATGAATATTACTGAAGTTTGAATTGTTATAATTTTATGCAGACTTCTATGCACTGCGAGCGCATAAATTTTAGTCTAATAATACGAAAAATGACTAAAAAGCGAAAATTTCGGACTTTCGCGGGCCAGCTTCCCGCTGATGAGATTTTCCAGCATGGACGTGACTTTTTGAAAAATTATTCCCTGCTGACGTTGCTGCACCGCTTACACACTGCTATGTAACACTGATGAAAACTGCAGCGTTAGCGAAACGTTCTCGTCATTTTTGACAAGCGAATACGTGGGTGGGTACAACATCGTGTGTCAAAGCTCGATTGAATATTGAGAGTTCGAGCGTTAATGTAAATAATATCGGCGGCGATTTAATCGATAAACGAGATTCAGCTACTGTCGATTCTGCTTCGATATATGAATTGAACGTCTGCAGAGTTATTTTGTGGAAAAATTGCGGTTAATTTAGAAATTAGACGCGACACGTTTAATCGGTAAACTTACTTCATGCCTGCGGGAGGCTAAATATATCTTTGATCTAGATCACTGTAGATGAAATATTGACTGCCATAAGGCGACATTGGATATTTTCGTGTAGAACTGATAGCGCCATATGGCGCTCCATGGACACATATTACCTTTTAAATAGATTCTGTTTGAGTCACTGGCCGGAAGCTGCTTATCGATTCATCCGGACATGTCCTACAATCGATATTGAACGATATTCATTTATATTAAAAGCTATTTTATTTGTTACAATTGTTGTTACGTTTTTAATCGATCGAATCTCTTCTTTATAAATGTATTTAGATTTTTAAGTATAAAAACTTGTAAAAATTGCAGTTCAGGCAGATTTACAATTAACGCTGTAAAATATTGCAATTTTATTTTTGCATAGAAAGTTTGGAAAATATCGTAGTAATCGTTTATCTTGAGCTACTTGTCTTCGAATCGTTTCTACTTTGCCTTACAAAATAAATTCTGGTTATTGTTATTATTTTACATGTTGCATGTTCGTACGACGTAGACAATTCTACGCCGAAACAGTAGCCATTCATAATTTCTGCATCAGATAAAGTTCGCCTGACACTGTTAGCTATAACTTCACTTTGTCATTCGTTATTTTCCCGGCAAGAGAACGCAAGATGTAAGATATTAGGTTCGCCCGGAAAGTACAATCCATTTTTTAATGTCAAGTTTACATACTGAAAGCTGCTAAAAGCAGATAGAAAATTATTATTATACTGTCCTACAATTTTTCAGCGGGCAGAGGACTACAACTTTAAAAATCTTTTAATAAATTCACGTATCTGACGAGTTGCAAGATGAAAATAATCACGTGTGCAGAGAAAATGCTGCATCAGAATGTAGACACATATTGCCAAACATTTAGAAATTCAAATTTTGAAAAACTGAAGTTATGTTTCTCAATAAACATTTATGTTCTGAGAAACCAAGATAGTTACAGATTATTAAAAATCTGCAAACAGGAAAAGAACAAGTTGTAGATAACAAGAAAAATAAAAATACATGTGCACATTCATCTCATGAAATTTAAAAATGGAAATTTTTATCCAAAAGGTGAAAGAATGCGTTTACGGTGTTTACTCGATATACATATGTCCAAAACACGGGTCTAGCCAGGGACATATATCAGCCAGGAGATACTATTCTTTGATCCACGCCGTAGAATAGGACAATAGGGAAAATAAGAAATAATGAAAAATAAGGAAGTGTTGTTATTGGATTAGTAGCGGTCTCCTGGTCTCACACCGATATACGGTAGAGGGGATAGTCCTGGGACTTTTATCGCCCAGGCATTTGTGACATAAATAGAGTGAACAGTGTATACAAATTGATATGATAACAAGGCATGAATTTTTATAGCGACTATATTCAAAATCTACCAAGAAGGAACCAATAGACCAATGGCTCACAGACAACAAAAAAATTGTAAAGCAACGAATGAATAAACTAAATTTCCCGTGAAACACGTTTCTGGAAACAGAATGAGACATGACCACAGACCCAATAATCGATCACGTTTCCCAGACGTCTTTTGCCATTAAAATTTTCAGCATTTTCCGCGGACGTGATCGCGCCTTCATTCCCGATCGTTCAACGGCTTAATTAAATCGCCAGAAAAAAGAGAGTCTGATGCGAATCCAAAAAAAAAAACAGGAACAGCCTTCGGCAGGATCCAGAGCGGGTGGCCGGATTGGATGTTCAATCTCAAAGTTGATTATCGAGCGTCCCCCAATCAAGCGTCAGTTATATCGGAAATCGAAACGGTTCCCGGTCGGAATCAAAAATACAATTGGAGAGAAAAAAAAAAGGGGGAACCACGCCGACACCAATCTGTTGTGCCGTTAATCATTCCTGCCGGAGAAATTCGTTTTCCGTTCCGATGATTGGTTCCGCCTGCTACCCTTTGACGAAATTCCAGGCTCTGCGACTTTTCTCTGGCTGGTCGACCGAAAAAAGTAAAAGCCGGGAAGAAGCTGCCAGAAAACCAACCGACGAACCAACGTTTCGTTCGTGAAACGATTTATTTATATGATTTAACCGTAAGAAAAAGCAATCATGGACATTTTATGCAATTCATCTGTCGACTTGGTTATTTTTTTCTGTTTGGTGAAAAGGCAATTTTTTAAAATCAATAATGAGGACGTAAATAACGGTGAATCTTTTTTTTCATTATTTCAAAGCATAAAAGGTTGCCATCTTGTGGTAAATGTCTTTAGAAAGGATAAGCAGTCTTTTTAAATCAGTCTTATGCACTCGAGTAACAGTGAATAATTTATTTTATTTTCCCACAGAAACGAAAATGATACAATTTTGTATTAAAATGAAGTCCTCGATTGGTGTTTCTAGAATTGAAAGAGTCACTGTCTTGTGCAGTGGTCTTCTACTGTAAAGGATTTTTCAAACAAATGAATATTGTCTGGTTAGATGAATACTGTTATTCTATGAAATTGTATGAGCTTATATAAATGGAATAAATAGCACTGAATGACAATCGTTAACGATAGGCAAATTCGTCGAACAGATGTCCACGAATCAGTAAAAAAAAAAGAAGATAAAACAAGGAACACCTACTAGACAGCTTTTTTTATTTTAAACTTTCGCAAGCGATATTTTAGGCGCCAGCCTTCAACTTTAATATTTCGCACTCTTTCTAACGAGCATATGTCAAAGTGACATAATTAATAGCTGTGTCAGCCATAGAATCTACAGAGCTTCGCAAATAATTTCGTGTTGTTTATATGAATACCTATAATATCGACGGTTCGCATATATGTATGTACGAAGTGGATAAATATTTGGAGTTAATCAAATGCAAGCCTGCACGTGTGTATTTGACTCGGACAAATGAAATCAATTTCTCGCGCCAGCAAACTGTTCGTTTGCGGACATTAATGAACTAACTACTGATCTGGACTACTGATTTTGTGTTGCTTTTACCGTTTGTAAATACTTACTTTTTCGCCGGTATTATTTGTACCAATCAAGGCTATTAATGGATTGTGAATTTTTTTGCATTCGTGATAGAACTGGGTACGTGACGTTTAAAACACTAAATAGATTAACACTTTGAACGCCAAACTAGAAACCCGAAAAATTCCATAAAATCAAAGTAAGTTATTTAATGAAATAAAAATTGCGAAAAATTAAATGTATGATACCGAGTAATCCTCCAACTCTCTTGCGTGTTACAGATCCTAATCAAGTTCAGTACAATGAATACACTCGCCGAAATTTCTATAAAGTCATCGTCATTTTCATAGATATTTTTAAAATATTACAATTTCTGTTGCTTTATCGTATCTGGCCTTGTGCTTTGTTGTCACTCGGATAGAAGGACCGCGCACTCAAGACCGCATTGTTTACTATTAACGTTTTTTTTAATTATTTCTGCGTGGTGCAGAACACAAGTGCGAAGTTTCTATAAAGTCACTTAGTGTTTCTCTGGATTCTGAGCAGAGAACTACGGGAAATTGCAAACATTCTAAAAGTATTAGTTTTAGAACTCATAGAAATCCTGTTTTTTATAATTTGATTCGCGTGTAGTACAATGCCGAGAGGAAAAGTACTAACAATTGAAGAAAAAGCATCGATCGATGCTTATAAAAATATGGGCTGCTCTAATCGCGCAATTGCTAAGAAAATTAATCGGTCATATACTGTGATTAATAATTATATCAATTTACGTGAAAATTACGGAAAAAATCATTTTAAAGGTGGTAATAAAAAATTGTCAAAGAGACAACATTCATTATTAATGAGGTCTGCGGCTAAGGAAACGAAAAATGCAGCACAATTGCGAGCTGAATTGGAGCTCCCAGTAACAAGAAGACGTGTGCAACAACTTTTAAATTATTCTGGGCAATTTGTGTGGACAAAAATGCAACGTAAACCAGCCCTTAAAGAAACACATAAACAGGCCCGTCTTGATTTCGCACGGGCACACATGTCCTGGACGAAAGAGTGGGAGTCTGTCATTTTTTCAGATGAGAAAAAATTTAATTTGGATGGGCCTGATGGCTGTAAATATTATTGGCATGATCTGAGAAATGAGAAAAGTGTAACAATGAGTCGTAACTTTGGCGGTGGTTCCCTAATGATATGGGCTGCGTTCAATGCTGACAAAAGGACTCCAGTGTGTTTCATAAAACACAAAATGAATTCTGAAAATTATACGGATTTGTTAGACATGGTTCTAATACCCTTTACAGAAAATATTGAAGATGACAATTTTATTTATCAGCATGATAATGCTGCAGTGCACGCGTCGAAGCACACAAAGCAGTGGCTTCTTGAAAGAAATATCAATGTTTTGCCATGGCCTGCTTGTTCTCCGGACATAAATCCTATTGAAAATGTTTGGGGTATCATTGCGCGACAAGTTTATAAAAACTGCAAACAATACAACTCCATTAGCGAACTAAGGGATGCGGTGACTGAAGCATGGGCGTCTGTTAAAACAGAAACGCTACAAAAGTTAGTTTCGTCAATGCCCAATCGCATTTTTAATGTAATTCAAAAAAATGGAGGTTACACTAAATATTAAAATAGATATAATAAAAAAACAATTGTTAATTTCAACTTTATCCGTATAAAACGAAACTGACATTATAGAAATTTCGCAGTCTGTTCTGTGTAAAATTATATTTTTGTTTTCTTTTATCAATAAATGTTATACTTATGTTTTGAAATCGGCGTGTATGCTTTCTTTATGTAATCCCGAAATGCTACCAAATACAAATTTTTCATTGGTAATGGTATAATTATAAGAATTCATTACAAAACACAGTGACTTTATAGAAATTTCGGCGAGTGTATATCAACGTAAAAATTCATTTTAAAACCTGCACAAATAATTCCGTCAGCCACATATGGGTGACGTGGCATTCAACGTGTTAAAGGAATTTCACAATATCTGTCACCAAAAAAAAAATTCTGCTATTCCCAATTGATGCAGAATATTTTTACAGATCTATTGTTTGGCTAATTACTATAAGAAGGAATCGTCAACTTGCAAACGATCGAAAGAAAAGAACATCAGATTATCATTTACGTGGGATTTCGGTGACGGCTGAATAGAAATTGTTGAACGCATAATTTCCTTGGAATTGTGAGAACACCGGACTTCGACTAGCCTATCATAGAAAACTCCCTTGGCGTCCCTATTTATATCTATGCACGGAGTTCACTCGATCGGATAATTGACTGAGCCCAGGATGAAAATAATTATTCGCAGCGACGAGAGGAGAAATTTCGCGCGGAAAGATCCGCTGTAAAAAAAATCGTTATATTCCCCATGGCGAGTAAAAGATAATCACGAAACCGGAAGATGAAAGGGGCTGCGCGTTACAACCGTTCACCGGATCGCGAGAGGTCCCTTTCAATATTGTCTGAGAACTACCCGGACATTAGCAATATTATGACGATGTTAAAAAGTCATCAGCTGGAACGGCAGCATTGTGCACACTTCCGGGGAAAGTCGTTCGACAACTACTCGCGAAGTATATCGTGTCCACGTTACGATCAGAAGTATTCTGTTAAGTGTCTCTCGTTAATTTTGCGATACTTGTCGTTCCCGTTTTCGTTCGATTGTTTCGAAATTAATTGCACGTGGATGAGAAGGTTGCGCGAGGCGAGTGCAATTACAATGTAATTACTTTTATTAGAGCGTTGAAGGGGGAAGTTGGGACGATCCTTTAAGAAGTGTGGCGTAAGAAAATTCCAGGATACAGGAAACTATTACCATAGTAATATAGTATATTTAGTTATATCTACTAAATTAATTTAATACAGATGACAATATTTCTGTATGAACTCGGTATCTATTCAAGTGGATTTTGAAGCTCAACATTTACAGCATTTACAAGGTTTAAGATTTATTAGAATTCTGGATTCATTAACACGTTGGCTGCCATGTCACCCATATGCGGGTGACGGAATTATTTGTCCAGGTTTTGAAATGAATTTTTACGTTAATATATTCATTGCACCAAATTTGATTGGGATCTGTAAAATTCAAGAAAGCTGGAGGACTACTCAATATCACACATTGAATTTCTTTCAATTTTTATTTCACTAAAAAACTTAATTTGATTTTATGGAATTTTTGAGGTTTCTAGTTTGGCGGTCAAAGTGTTAACAAGGGCAAGAAAATTTTGTCTGCTTTAATCGATGAATTTGCTTCGAGACCATTTTTGTCAAAGCTAGCCACTGAACTCGTTATCAAACTGACAAAATTATTCTGCAAACTATCAAACTCTGACAGTCGAAAGAGAGATAAGGTAAGATCTGGACGAATTAAGAGGAAAGTGTAATTTTACCAGAGACTAATTACAATGTACTACCAGTTGATCCGATATTTCTTCTCGCAGACGATAATCGCAAAATCGCATCTCCGCGAAAGCGCAAGTGTTACCTTTCATTTCTCCCGGAGAATCGAAGGAGCCTTTCAGCTCGTAAAGCGGTGAGCCTGATCGATTCGTTTATTTCGCGCGATTTGTTATTTTCAAGCGAGATTGATGAGTGGGACGATCCTAGCACCGGGATCCATCTTGCTGAACGGTTCGCGAAAGCGAGCGGAAGAAGGAAGTGATTGTTCCGATCATTAACCGACCTTCCGATCAACCAGCTGCAGGCTGAACTTATCTTGCGATCCGCAAAAAAATGATAGAGATCACCTGGTGCGAACATACTGTGCCAACTCTCGCCCACGTTGCGGATGAACCGGGTCCACGTTGCATCTAAGCCTAATTCGCGATTTCATCCCAGTTGAAATTCTGGAATCGCCTATTGAAGATCTACAAGATTATTCGAGTTATGCATCTGTACAGTCTCAATTACTTAGACAAATTTTAACTCGTTATGGTTTGAAAACTGAGACAACTTCGCGACTCCATGTCAAATTAAATTGGGGGATCGCCATATTTGAGACCTACAAGATGATTCGAAATATCCATCTTTATATTTTTAATCGTCGAGATAAAATTTAATTCTTAGTGGATTCAAAACTGGGCCAAATTCGCAATTTCGTCTCATGTCAAGTCTGGGGAATCGCCTGTTCGAGACCGACAAGATTATTCGAAATATGCATCTTTACGGTCTTAATTACTTAGACAAATTTGAATTCTTGACGGCTTGAAAACAGCCAAATTTCAGCAGTCATGAAGCTAGCCACCAAATTTCGAGCAACAATCACACCTTTCCGCGAATTCGCTGCGAACGCTCCGTTAATACCCATTTATTTATTCGCCGGTATCTCGTAATAATATATACGGCATTAACAATTGATCCGGTTATCGCGGAATCGGAGAAGTTGGATTAGCGGTTTCATTTTCCGTATGCCGACGCGGCCGGGGGCGAATTCGACTGGCGCGCACACCGTAGCTGAAATCCTGTCAAAATGGCGGGCCTTAATTACAATGTCCCGTTGCCGGGGCTGAAATCAGATAATGAAGGGACAGGGCCGGGTAAAACACGGCAACCGGGCTCGCGAAATGCGCTTTCGCGGGAACGGAATTAATTAAACGGCGGCCAGTTGGGAAACCGGCGAAAAAGAAGAGGCTACGTTGATTTTGATAAGCTCGAAACGCTTCTTGCCGGCCAGGAACGGTTAACCCTGCCAACGATCATTTGTCTCTTGGAAGCTTTAACACCGGCCGCATCCGAATTGCAAATTCGAGATAATGGAAGACGTGCGGGTGAATATAAACTAGCTCCGCCCTCTATAACGCACACTCCCCCCCCCTCCCTCCCTCCCAGCAACATCCGGTTTTTCCCTTGTGCAGTGGTCCACGGTTTCTTTGACGGCTTCAGACTCTGTTGTATGGAGATCAACCTTTACAAAGAGCACGCCTGAACTTAGGGGTTCATTAACGGGGGTGGGACCAGCCGAAAATACCAGATAACAGCTAATTTGACAGAAGATACGCGGACAAGCGGAATTTACGCTGCTGCGAACTCGCGCGCGTCCCACGGTTACGAATTAATGGTAATGGTAGCCTCTGCCTGGGCAAATGTCGATGATTAGGTTCGTAGATTATTGGTTCAGGTCCTCCCATAGGTATTTTGCTTGGGTCATCATTCTCTCTATGCATTTCAAGAAATATCTTCTAGTTAATCTAAATTTTGCATTCGAAATCGACAGTCAGTTAGTCTATGGAACTTTTACAACTGTGGACCAAATCAACGGAATTTTTCCAGTATCTTAGAAGGGTTAGTATAGCATGTGACCTGTAAAAGAAATCTTGACAACATTACTGTTGGCAGAAATTGCAAAGAAAATAGTAGGTTTTAATGAATATTTTAATAAATATTTAAATGAATTTATACCACTGAGAACATATTTTAAACGCAGAAAGTTCCGAGCACAGTTTTGTACATTAACGACAGATATTCGTTTTCTTTTTGTTTTTGTAAGTAGCAAGTGTTACTCCGGTATAGTTTCACTTGATATTCTAATTTTCATGCGCTGCAACGGATCCTGCAAGATCAATAACAGCCCTGCGGGATCGGAAGGGATAGAATTACTAATGGTTATGGCTGAACATTTCAGGTTACATACGATACAAAGTTTCGAGAAATCGTACAGACTTCCGTAGCAAACGTTCGTTCATCAACCAGAAGAATCTGTCATCCACTCGAAACAAATGTCAAAATAAAACTAAATTATTATTTCAAAGTTGAACGACGCTACTAAAACTTCAACTCCCCCAACAAGCTCACTAAACATTTTACTGGCGTCCGTTTATTTATTCGTCGAATCCGAAGTTTTCAAATCTACCCCTAATTATGCATTGTTCGACAACAACGAATGAGTGCGTTTCTGCAAAATTTCATCATCGGACTGTCCCCTTCTTCATCTTCAGTATTTACGCTTTACACGCGACGGAATATTTAATTCCCAAAGCCCGCATGCACAATTAATGCATGTGACGGGTAACGTGGTCGAAACGAATGCTAGTGTGCAGCTTGTTTGCGAGACGAGGACCGACGCGCACACGCCCACGCGGAATTTCTGCATTACGAGCCGAAAGGCGCCCGTAACAATCAATGAAACGTAACCGTTGAGTAATATTTATGATCCGTCGCACGAGATGCATCGCATGCGGCGCAATTAGATGATCTGCGTGCACATTGCCGGCTGAACGTGTGCGGACAGCTCGCTGAACGCCGTGTGTGTGTGCGCGCGTGTGCACAGCTGTTGCGCTTAACACTAGAACTACCGAGTAATAATTACACCTGATGAACATTGCTTTGTAATCATGACAAGACTACATCTATTCAAACCTAATACCACTTTTATCCTAACGTGTGCTTCAATGAAAACGTTCATTCAAAAAATTCTGATGAAAACATTTCTTACAATATACTGGGTGGTCCACGCAATTGTTTCAAGTCGTAACTCCGTTATTATTGCATTTACGCAAAAATGCCAAAGGAGAAAGATAAATGGTTCAAAGATGTAGGCCTTTAAATTTTTTTTAGATGCAGCAGTGCATGTGCAATTAACAATTGCATCATTTCTTTAAATAGAAATGCATACTTTTTTTGCACAGATCGATTCTTCTGTTCATTCAACGTAAAAAATGATTAGGGTACCATGGCAAAAAAATTATTAGACGCAGTTACGCTAACAATAAAAAAACGTTATCGGAAATGTTTAGAGTGTAATGGAGAAGCGTTCGAGCGTCTTCTTCAATGAAGACATTTTTTGAAAATATCTCGAGATCTAATCATTTTTTTGCCATGGTGCCCTAATAATTTTTCACGTAGAATGAACGGAAGAATCGATCTGCGTAAAAAAAAGTATGCATTTCTATTTAAAGAAATGATGCAATTGTTAATTGCACATGCACTGCTGCATCTAAAACAAATTTAACGGCCTACGGATGCAGTGCTCTTCGAACCATTTATCTTTCTTCTTTATCATTTTTTTTTTTTCGTAACTGCAATAATAACGGAGTTATGACTTGAAACAATTGCGTGGACCACCCTGTATTATTCTAGGCAACTTAGCATTTCTCCTTATTTTTATAATTGCAGTAATCGTGAAAGAAAAAATTAGGAACCAGTCGTTTCGACCGGTTCGGTAGTTCCAGTGTTGATCGCGCGCGGATCTCAGATCTATCGAATGCTGAAAACCGTGTCTCGTAACCGCAGGTAATCACAATGGAGGATGTTTGTTCCAGATAGAGTTCGTGGCTGGAAAGGTGAAGCAGCGTCGGCCCGACAGCCGAACGAAGGAGCAGAGAGGAACTGGGCCAGGGTCGGAATCGTCACCGAAATCGTCTAATTTCCGGGTACCGTCCCGACGCGCCTCGCTCGCGTCGCGAATTGATGGTGATTTCGCGAGGAATTTATCGCCACGGTCTTAAATCGCGATTCGAAACAGTGGACGCGCCACAGGCCGACCGTTGAATCTACCATGGCATCGGGGAGCTGCTGGCACGTGCAAGGTTTGTCAAAACTTAGTGTACATACGATCGACAAGCCTTGGGAACACTGTGTTTCAAACTATCGGAACCGGGACTGCGTTTTCACATCATTTCAGTGATCCTTGTCGGACAAGTGTTCCCTCAGACCAGGATCCCCACTTCCGAAGATCATTTCCCGTCTTCCACTTCCCTCGATCCTCCTCCCCTGCCTTGGATCTCGCACGCTCTCCCCTGGATCCCCTTCTTTGGCTTCAGTCCCCTCTTTCGTGAATCCCCTTCCTTAATTCCCTTCACCTTCACCCAGTCCCCTTTCCGAATCCAAGGTTCCTAAGTCCATAGCAGCCCCCCTTCGCCCTTACTCGAGAGGGGTTGTTACAACTATGGAATTCCGGAAAATTGTCGGGATCCCGAGAGCATTCGAGTCCCGAATAAAATTCTCGACCCTTAAAAATGTAAAGACTAACCGATCCCCTAACTGTGTCGATTGCAGACCGCTCGCAGGCAAAGAATAGATACAAGGATCGGCGATCGAGCGTCAACCGCGGGTCGATCGATTAACTTCGGAGTCCTCGGCGAGATTGTAGCTTGTCGGCCGGCTATGCGTCATGTCGTCCTACGAGGGGCACGTTTACGAGCGGAATCTAACCTGAAGACGAGGTGCAAAGCCGCGGTGCAACCGCCCTGAGAACGCCTGCGGAAACCGCCTTGTAAATTACAATGTCAACGCCCGCGACGGACCCGCTGCCGTCCACCATTCCCGAGGAATTGACGGCCGCGCTGATACCGACCGTGACCAAGATCGATACGCGGCTCGACGTCAATCCCGTCTCGGTGGTTTTGGCGGTGTCAATAGTTTGCATTTTATCGCCGATCACCGTCTCCGGCAACTCCATTATCCTGGCCGCTTTCTATCGGTACAAGAGGCTGCGGACCGCATCCAATTACCTGCTGGTCTCTCTGGCCGTCAGCGACTTCGGGGTAAGCTTTAAAGCGCAAAGGAAATACGCGAACCACCCGCCGTCCATAAACCCCTGCGATCCTCGTGTCAATAACCGGATACCTCGGATACTCGCAATTTACGTTTCATCATTCATTTTACGCGCGACAATCCCTGTTGAAAGATCGTCGAACCACTTTCAGCTCAGAAATTAGTGTTCCTTCTCGAGAATTCTTTCACGAGAATTTCTCGAGAAATTTTATAATCTATTATTTCTTGTTTCTCGCGAAATTCCAGTGTTTCTCGAGAAATTTCAATCTAGGAGAATTCTTATGAATCTCATTTATTTTGTAACATACAAATTCTTAAATTCTCTTAAATTCTTATTTGAAACTTTGGAAAAACTGAATACTGAATCGAGAAATTCCACTATTTCTCGAGAAATTTCAATCTAGGAGAATTCTTATGAATCTCGTTTATTTTGTAACATGTAAATTCTTAAATTCTCTTAAATTCTTATTTGAAACTTTGGAAAAACTGAATACTGAATCGAGAAATTCCTGTATTTCTCGAGAAATTTCAATCTAGGAGAATTCTTATGAATCTCGTTTATTTTGTAACATGTAAATTCTTAAATTCTCTTAAATTCTTATTTGAAACTTTAGAAAAACTGAATACTGAATCGAGAAATTCCACTATTTCTCGAGAAATTTCAATCTAGGAGAATTCTTATGAATCTCATTTATTTTGTAACATATAAATTCTTAAATTCTCTTAAATTCTTATTTAAAACTGTTTAGAAAAACTGAATACTGAATCGAGTAATGAGTTTCTTGTTGTTATTAAAGAGAAATATCTGAAAGAAGAGACAAGATTGTTGTATCCCTTATAAAATATGTGCATAATCCAGAATCTTTGCAAAAAGATTCAGAAGATACATTTTTTTATTTAACATCCGAGGCAGATATGTATAAAATGGCAAAACAAATTCTAAGTAGACTTTTTGGAAAATATAACAATGATTCTTATAAAAATAGTGAAAAACTTTCAGATTCTCAGAATGAGGAACTGTCACTGGAAAAACAGTTAGAATTAGAAATTGCAAATAGCCTTCAAGAATTTCGTGTCAAGAGTTTAGCGGCAGAAGAAAATAAACTGACTCTAACAAAGGAATTCCAAATTTTTGAGTCCACTGAGAAAAGGACACCCAATCTTCAGCAACTTTTGGATGTTCTGTATACGATAAAGCCAACATCCACATAAAATGAAAGAAATTTTTCTACAGCTACAGATTTTGTTACCAAAAAAAAGAAGTAGATTTTGCTGATTCTACATTAGACGCATTATGCTTCTTAAGAAGTCATTTCAAAACAAAAGCGTAACGTTTCACTTTATAAAAGTTTGGCCAAAGTTTTCCAATATTTCTTTATTTTATTATAAATTCTCGAGAAATATAGTCTTATTTCTCAATTCTCGAGAAATGAAAAATGTTGAGAAATCAGGATCACTATCAGGAATTAATTGAACGATATCCGTAGCCGATGCACCCTTGCTAATTGTTCTGCTTCGAGTTTCGTGTGTTTTTAATCCAGCTGAATATTCTACCACGTGTATGGGGGCTTCCGAGTGAAAATAAATACAATAAATTGTTTCGATGCTAATTAGCAACGTGAAATTATTTAGAGAGGGGTCCAGTTTTAATATTCATTTATAGAAATTCTGATGACGGTAATGATACCGATAACACGCGAAAGAAACAGCCAATATACGATGTTTACGACCAGAAAACAATTGAAATTAAAATTTTTAACGTTTATCAGCGATATTAAAACATTCCAAATTAATTTGAAACCCTTCAGGTTTAATAAACTTTCTATCGTGCGCTGCTTTTACTGTTCTTCAATTTGCATCAACCCTTAAAAAACATGTTCACCCACGCGCTTTCGTCACTAACCGTATGTAAACAAAAAACATATTAATCAAATTATTTTGCTCTAAAAATATCTGAAGGTTTGTTCAATCACACGTGTGCATAAAAATCCACGTTACAAAAAATATAAAAAATGTTACGTACGTCTAAGCGAAATGCTTTTCGCACGACAGTTTTCGAGACAGAAGAGCGTCAAAGCGAAGGAAGATTTTTTATCGAATTGCATCGAATCAATTTGATCGCAAGGTAATTTGACCTAAAGGTGCGGCAAGGTTGACTTTTTGCGCACCATCCGTGGTCATGCAAAACTGCACGAGATCAATATCTCGAAAGATGTACCAACAAAGTGTGCAACGCAATTTGTACATACTCCGAGGGACAAGAGTTTCAATTGAAATTCAAAACCGAATTCAATTGTTTTTCATCGAATAAACGGGTTGTTGTAATTTATGAAATTGCTCGATTACGGTACTCCGCGATAGAGGAAACATTTTAATGCGACTTTGAAAATTGTTTTTGGAGCTTATCGAAGTTTATGTGCGACTGCCTCCTAAAGGTAAATCGTCATTAGTATAATGAGCACAACGAAATGACAGCCGAGGATTCCATACTCGTTTCGCTTCGAATTTACGTGCGACTGAAATTTTGCATTCCGACGAGTTATATAATTGCGCAACTAATGTGAACACTGACCTCTCGCAATTGAATCGAAATCAAACTTTATAATCGTTCCAACGAGGGGGGGGGAGGGGAGGTTCGTTTTATTAGCGGATTTCGTGTCGCCGAGCGAAATGATTTTAGGGAGAGCGTGATTCAGCTTAATGGCCATTAAAAATGCATGCGAACGATGCGAAAGATTCGCGAATGATACTCGAGAAGGGGAACGGGATCGACGATAAAGAAAATTATATGCTTTCAATCAGCGATCCGTTTAATCGTCGAGATATTATCGGAATGAAATCATGACGTGATGCACGAATATGCGCGTATGTTCGCGGGGAATAAATCGATATCCGCCAACCGAATTTTCGCGCGCTAATGCCCATGAAAAGCATCAATTCCGTCAGCGTTACAGTCAGCTTCGCCAGACCGAAAGGAGGCATTGACACTGAAGGGGCTCATTGTTCCCGGCGATTAAACCAGTATTTCAATTAGTCAGCTGAACACTGTGACAAAAGAACGAGGCACGAGGATTCTCCAAATATAAATCACCCTCAACATCCCTGTCCTACAGATACATTATATTCTTATCCTTCGACGACAAAAATGATTTGCCACTTCACTTCTCCATTGTCAATTTTCCTTCTGACAAGATATTGTAGTTAACACTAGGTTTACGGAGCACTGAAAGTGACTATTTTACATTACTTTATAAAAGTAACAAGAATGTGCTGCTCAAATTTTTAGCTATTTCTTTTTGATAACACATACCCAAAGAAAGAAATTCGTTGAATAATTCTTTGGTATCTTTATCTTTATTAGTATCTTTAGAATCTTAATAATTGTAACTTAAAAATATTAGAACCCGTCCGTTTATCCGACGGGATAAATTGACACAGGAATTCTAAACATTGTATTTATCAATTATTTGAGAAAGTGGACACATTTTTTGCAGTCGAAAATATTAATTTCATTCAAAGTTGTAGTGATTTACTTAAAGACAAAGACACTCGAAAGACTCACGAAAGATACTGTAATAAGATATTACAGCTATTCGGGAATTTTCAAAAACAGAACAAGTTAACAAATCAATTCCAAACTTTGTGCACGTATTTATTAACTTTCTAAGAAGGTGTACAAATTTTTCCATGCAAAAATTGTAATTTTTACCGAAGCTGTACTAACTTAACCAGACCCTCTTTCGAAAAAAGACCAAGAAAGATAAAAAAAAACAATGAAGACCAATCAAGATCAATCAAAACCGCAGTGAAAGCAGCTATTTACATATAAATGAGGAACCAGTCGCTTTGACTTGTCACACAAAAATTTCTCCAGCACAAAAAAAATCTGAAGAAGCACAAAGAGAAAATAATTTGATTGTTTAAAGCCGTAGGGAGGTCCCTTAATAATCTGACACTTACGCAATGCTAATCTTCATTTCCGATACCGTTCCGAACATCTATCCGGTTTAATTTCACAATAGGATGCATCGGCAGTTATGAAACGCGATTCCGTGGGTGGAGTTCCGAACCCGGCGGTTATCATAAAGCTTTTATTTCCTACCGATGCGCTTGCTGCCCGTTGCGCGTTGCACGGAAGCTCGGGTCAACGAAAAAGGAACAAGACGCATCCTGTGCATCAACGACTGCCTGTTTCACGAATAATTGTACCTCGGACGTGACTCTTGTCATTACGTTGCCCTCATCACCTTCTGCTTCGCAGAGAGCCCGCTCAAACATGCTCAAACATTATCAAACCTACCATTCTAACACTGCAATATTAACCATTCTTCTTCAGTACTTCATTACGAATTCATTTCTAATATTTTCTGTAATTTAAGGGTGCACCATATTTGTATTCATTTAATGCAACTCGGAGTTTGAACAGTGCAGCGTGATGATTATACTGTATATTTTCCAAATCAATTATCAGAATTTTAGTCACTTTAAAATGTCGAGGATGATGTAACAACAAACTCTTCTGTCTTCTGTTTTCAGTTTTATATTTTAACCTACCTATTTTTGTTATAAACGCATAAGATGCGTATGTTTATGAAAACTAAAAATTGTCTACGTTCATTGCAAGGAGTAGGAATTAAATGGAAAATTATTTCGTTGCTAAATGATCTAAATAAGTTGATAATATCATGACAGTATCTCCAAATTCCTCTTATGTTTCTACCGTTCTTTGTTTCGCCTATTCATTTTTCATATAAACGCATAAAATGCTCAAGTGACGATTATACCGCGGATGTTTATGAAAACTACAAATTGTCTACGTTCATTGCAAGGAGTAGGAATTAAATGGAAAATTATTTCGTTGCTAAGTGATCTAAATAAGTAGACAATAACGTGACAGTATCTCCAAATTCCTCTTGTGTTTCTACCGTTCTTTGTTTCGCCTATTAATTTTTCATATAGACGCATAAAATGCTCAAGTGACGATTATACCGCGGATGTTTATCAAAACTAAAAATTGTCTACGTTCATTGCAAGGAGTGGGAATTAAATGGAAAATTATATCGTTGCTAAATGATCTAAATAAGTTGATAATATCATGACAGTATCTCCAAATTCCTCTTATGTTTCTACCGTTCTTTGTTTCGCCTATTCATTTTTCATATAGACGCATAAAATGCTCAAGTGACGATTATACCGCGGATGTTTATCAAAACTAAAAATTGTCTACGTTCATTGCAAGGAGTAGGAATTAAATGGAAAATTATTTCGTTGCTAAGTGATCTAAATAAGTAGACAATAACGTGACAGTATCTCCAAATTCCTCTTATGTTTCTACCGTTCTTTGTTTCGCCTATTAATTTTTCATATAAACGCATAAAATGCTCAAGTGACGATTAACGGAATTTTGGGTAGGTTGGAGTGTTCATGCCGTTCGGAATGAAGTTGGAGCTGTCAGGGCTGCCCGAGAATGGTGTATCCACGTTGTGCATCATCCCGTACTGCATCGTGATCGCTTTGTGCAGCGTGAGCGTGTTGGTCACGGTCGCGATCGCCGTCGATCGGCTGACCTCGCTTGCACAGCCGCTCAGGTACAAGAACATCATCACCCACAGCAGCATCGAGAAGTACATCGCCGTGTTCTGGATCTACGCGATCGCTGTCGGCCTCTCGCCTTTGATCTACGCGAAAGCTGTTGGCGAAACGCAACCGAACAGGTCAGTTACCGTTATTATTAACATTATTGATTCCGCCTGTTCGTCCCTTATTTTATTAACCTTTTTCTCCAACCAGAATCAACAGGGCTGAACAATTTCCCTATTAAGGACAAGACCCCTCTGACAAGATAGTGTTAGTAAAAAAAAAAACTATAAATAAATAGATTGGAATATTTAGAACTACTCGCTGGGGCGGAAAATAAAAAGATACGAGGATAGAACAATAAGAGAACGGCGCCCTTGGTAATATTAGTCACGGTGTAGAAAGAGAATTTTTGTTTGATTAGAAAAGATATGTTAACTACTTTGATTCCACAAATGTTTGTTGTAAAAGAAAATTACTTCAGAATGTATTCATCTTCTTATTTCATATTTTTTTTTATTCTTCCTATGTTAACTTCTGACAGAAGTAATCGATATAGCACACAGAGATTGGGAAGTATATTCAATTTTTATTCTATAATAAAAAAAGAAATAGAAAATCTATTTTTCTATTTTTTCTAGATAGAAAATTCTGTTTAATATCTGTGACTAGCATCGCCGACAGTATTATTCTCTGTACTAATTTGGTGTCCCACTGCTAAATTAAAAATGTTAGTTTACGCTCCGAATTGGTAAAAGAGACACATTTTAGTGTACGTATAATCTCACTATCAGCAGTAACAGCAGTAATGACTTGAAATCGCAGGAGAAAGTGCAGCAATCGAAAGTGTCGAACAGATTTATTCGCGTTCCTCCTGGAGTATCTCCTCCGGACAAACATTCCGAGAATTGTTGAAATCAAATTAACCAGCAGTCACGTTCCCCAAACAAGGGGGTTGCAGTCTTCGCTTGTACTTCCGGCAGTCACGCGTTCTCCATTGAGTACTCGCCGTCCCCCGATCACGTTTCATTTCTTCGCGTTACCCAAACACACGCGCCGCGAGAGCAAAACAAATCTAACACCGAACCGCGCAAACATTTTTTTGTCCCCCTGTTGGCTAAACATTCCTTTGTATCGCGAACTTTATTCCGGCAACGGGTGAACGCTGAAACTGCTCTACCGTGCGTGAATAACTATTGCATTGTCCGAGGCCGTTTCAAACAGTTATCACCTTGCCGAAAATACCGAAAAACGTGGGAAACTTCTCTGACGTTATTCGGGCACGTGACTTTCCTATTAAACGTGAAATATAGAAATAATCTTCGCAGAGGAAATACTTTTTACCTCCGAGTCAATAATGGACATAGTTCATGGTGATTTTCTATACAGGGACATTCTGTAATTAAAGTTTGACGAACATTCATGGTCGGGATATTAACAGGAACGTTTTAACAGTTTTCACGCTGCGTTTGCTTCATATTTTGTCCCAACGTACCGTGCTAATTGTCGAAATTCTTTAAGCACGTGGATTCTCTTAAAACAGCGACGAAGAGTAAAGAAAATGGAAATGATTAAATATTGAACAGACGGTAGAATGATATTTCAATTGAGGAAACCAAATTTTATTTCAAACCGCATAAACGGCGAGTAGAATCGGTGCAACGCTAACTAAGTATAGTAATAGTATAGTAACTAAGTATAGTATCGGTATCATGTGATCGCATATTAAGGGGCAGCATCTGGCATTAAGCAGGGGAGAGAAACTTGGCCAGTAAAAGTTTCGAATACAGAATGCGTAGAAATTGATCGATACACCGGCACCATAAGGTTTGACCTTGGCACGTGTGTTCACGTCGCCTCGGTGCAACAAACAACCTGGTCCTTTGTATTCATCGGGCATTGAACAACAGACTGATCTGTCCCGTTTATGTAACTTCATTGTTTGCCGAAGGAGACCAGCCGGGGACGGGATCACTCTCCATTCACGGTGTCGCCTACATACAAAGCGGTGGCCATTTTGCGAACCCCCCGTGGTTGACTACGACAGCATTCATCAATGCAAATTTTATACTTGATAAACCCTCCGGTTCAGTGCGAGAGATCTTGCTCCCCTGACGAACTTCTGCGAGCTTGTGGAAAATGTCATGCGTGACGAGAACAAACAACATTAACAAGTACATATACAAATACTACAGACATTTTGTACAACATTTGCAGGCTAAAAATATTTATACGTAAAAATCGACACACAGTGTGATCTCGAAAATACATTTTGGGAAGGTTGAGACGTCAAACTAAAAATAGGAAGAAATGCAAGAGAAAATTGGCACGTCTGGTTAGTCTATAAAACAGACACGCAATTTTCGGGGTTTATTTTACCTTGCTCCGATTCTAAAATTTTGAACAAAGTGATATTTTATTTGTGGAACTATGAGGTCGTTTTAGTTATTTCGAAAAATTCGTGGGTTTCATATTGGAAAATATTCTCTTGCAAAGAAGTCGTATCGATGCACCGAGTAAACATGAACGAGAGAGAATCATGTTTCGTAGATGATGAAGCGTAAATTACGCGAAGTGTAAATTTATATTTTATAGACAGTGTTCTAAAACCGTGTTTTAAAGTCGTTTAAAAAATACATTCGTTCGAAGATCGCTTGAAGAAGTTTTGTACCTCGTCGTTTCATCAAGACTAAATTGCAAACTCTCTTGAAATATTCAATTTGAATCGCTCTTTAATATTCTCCACTTAGCCAACGATTTTTCGAGCACCATCGAGGGCAAGAAGTTCGTTCCCATCTTAATGATGTATATTCACTGTTCTGGCCCTGTTATTCACAGTTGGGCAATATCCACGAGACAAACATTATATTTCAAGTACACTGACCTTGATGTGATTGAAACGAAAATATTTTTATTTGATCAACCCGGAAGATTCAAATAAATAAAAATGGGGTGAGACAACAGGTGTAGTTCGTGCCCATTTTTATTCCTTCCGGAATCCACACGATGTAGTAATTAAAATAAAAACTGTCCGAGTTACATAGACATGTATTTCTCTTCTGAAGTTTAATTGGTTGAAAATCATGTAAATGTATTCTTAAGTTCTTCAAATTTGTTCACTGCCTTAGGCATAAAATCCATAGTTTAATAAAAGGACATTCCCAGTGCTGTCTTCAAAGTGAGGCTTTCGGCAAAAATGTTTCTTTACCTGAATTAATACAATAATTTGTTGTATATGCAGCATTTTCAAGTTGAAACAATACGAAGCATTTTCTTAAATTGCAGACAGTAGATTTTAATAAGCAGCCGAGTAATTCGAATCACTGCATAAGCGCGCCCGTTATACAACGCCCAGTACATTTCAATCCTGGCAATATTTACGCGAACTCTGCCACGAGTTCTCCGAGGTTACGTCGGGGTTGAGCGGCGCCATTGAACCGGTCACAAAGGTTCAAATTAATTAGACGGAAGTCGAATCGCGGCGGGGTTACACAATGCAGCCGGCTAACGAGTCGAACCGATTCTTTCTCTGTTGCAGTGACAGCTGCAGGTTCGGGACAGCCGTGTTACCGCCGGTTAGGGTGTTCCTAGTGGTGGCGGTATGGGCGCCCAGCGCCCTTGTCCTTATCGCCTGCTACATGTACGTCTACCTGGTCGCGCGTGCACACGCGCGTGCAATTTACACGGTGGAGCTGTCGTTCAGGCATCAAACGCAGACCTTGGCGTTGCCACGTTACGGTCAAACGCTGGCTGTCACGGTCGGCGCCTTCCTCATCCTATGGCTTCCCTTTCAAGTGAGTAACACCAGCCCCATAAATCTCCATTACCATCCGAACTAGACGAGACGGACGCAAACACCGGTTCAATGTCACCCGGGATTGTCTGCAGGCCGCATACTACCCTTCGATAAACTCACCGGCTGGGAGGATTTAGGATTTTTTTTACCGAGGAACTAGACGAGATTTTTTTACTGGACTTTGATGTACCGTTTTGTGCATATCTTGAGAACATTCGCAAATTTTTAGAACAAGCAAAACGTAATATTGAGCTCGCTATGAGCGATCAAGTAGACACGGCGCTGAGTAAACTCTTAACAGACTTAAGGGTTGTAAGATCAGTTTTAGGTCAACTTTGGGAATTTTTTTCCGTGAAACTAGCCTATACATTTTTGTGAAACTTCCGTGGATATTTTTGTACGTATTTGGAGAATATTCTCTAATTTTTAGAACAAGCAAAAAGTAATATTGAGCTCGCTATGAGCGATCAAGTAGACACGGCGCTGAGTAAACTCTTAACAGACTTAAGGGTTGTAAGATCAGTTTTAGGTCAACTTTGGGAATTTTTTCCCGTGAAACTAGCCTATACATTTTTGTGAAACTTCCGTGGATATTTTTGTACGTATTTGGAGAACATTCGCAAATTTTTAGAACAAGCAAAACGTAATATTGAGCTCGCTATGAGCGATCAAGTAGACACGACACTGAGTAAACTCTTAACAAACTTAAGGGTTGTAAGATCAGTTTTAGGTCAACTTTGGGAATTTTTTCCCGTGAAACTAGCCTATACATTTTTGTGAAACTTCCGTGGATATTTTTGTACGTATTTGGAGAACATTCGCAAATTTTTAGAAGAAGCAAAAAATTACATTGAGTTTACTATGGCCGATCAAATAGAGATCCTGTTACGCAGCCTCCAATAGGCATAAGGGTTGATAGTGGATCAGATCTAAGCCGAGTTTGAAATTTTCTTATATTCAAACTAGAAAATATTTTTTGTTGGATCTTCGTTGATAGTTTTGTCTACCTTCGAACAGTATTCACAAATTTTTCAACGAAGGAAAAAGCAAAATTGGGTTTGCTATGAGCGATCGAGTGGAGACAATCTTTCGAGAGGCGTAAGGATAGTCGTCTTGAGATGATCGACTATAAATGTACAGTAGTATATCTCGCAATTTTCTTTGAAGGATGAAAATTTCAGCTCGATATCTAAAATTATTTAGGATAAAGAAGTTGGACTCGACAGCTTCGAGGGTCACATGAGCCTGATCGATTGATATCGCTCGAATCGACAGGGTGAGCGTGGTAATGAGGTTTTCGTGACGCGACTGTCTCCATCCCCTTCGCGCGAAACTTCCGTCGTGCTGGAGGGTGAAAAACGACGTAACTTTCGAAATTGCGGCAGCGTAGAACTTGCGGAAAAGAGCGGCGTGGCCGAACGGGAAGATCGAGGGGAGCCTAGCTTCGCTAAACTTCCGGCGAAGCCGGCTTCCTCTTTTTCCTCGTCGATTTTCTCGGCTATCGTGAAAGAAACTCCGCGACAATTACAAACAATTTCGTCGCTGCCTGGCTGAGCCAATCGGAGCACCGTTTCGGACTAATTAACTTTTACCGGGAACGTTTTCTGCGTCCGCTCGTTACAGAATCTGCAATCTCGCTGTTCCTTTCAAAACGTTCTTTTTCGTTCCACTTGTCGTCTTTTCTTCAGATTTTCTAGGGTGAAAACTTGACGACGAATTTCATGTTTATTTCAAGCAAATTTTACAGAGAACATTGCATCAGTTCCAGGATTAATAGCAGAAACAATTGTATAACATTTTAAGGGCATGTTTGTCAACATACATGGTTTAATTCGTGGATATACCGCGAACTAGATATGATAACTTGAAGAATCTGATTTTCTGTTTAACATTTATATCGTAAAAGTTTAAATTACTTTCTGGCGATAAAATATTCATCGTTGCTCAACGATTAACCTTGCAAATAGTTCTGAGGGGTGAATCTCTAATCCGTACATCGTTTGGAAACGAAATTCGACGTAACAAAAAAATGATCTCTGCCCTACGTCACAGTTTGCACGAATCTTTCTGCTTTGCTTCATAAAAATTGAGCAAACAGAACGGAAAGAAATTGTATTCTTCTAACATTGTTCTTCAAATATAGAGACTTTTGTAATAAAATTGCATGTTTACCACTACACATTAGATTTGATACATGTATGAATACATTCTGAACTTATTAAAATTATCAGAGATAAAAAAGGTCTACTTGGCTGCAGCGTCTCGCCTCCGATGATAAAACTGCATAGTCTATTTATCACAGCACATTTACCCCCAGGTTCGAAAGTTACGTCGCCCATGCATCACTATAATATCTCCAGCGAAGTATTAACCGGTCGATGTTTTCGAAGACCACATTTATCCGAGGATCTTCGACAAGTTCTATGCTTATGGATGGCTGTGTAACTCGGTTGAATCGTCGTAATATACCGGAAAGCTCTTTGGATATTCAGTTCGCGGGTGAAAGGGACCGGATGCCAAATATACAGGCATTTTGGCTCTGAACATCCCCCCTAGCAACTTTCATTGACGGAGGTCAAGACAAATGGCTCGAGTTTCGACCCCCCTCCCCCACCCTCCGCCACTTCTACTGCCATACACGCGTCATGATATAGTTCGATCGCATTGTTCATGCTGTATGAGCGTTAGAGCCACCCACGCGGACAGAAAGGCAGATATTCGCTTAAAGATAATTTCCTGAATTTCTGATCACGTGCCTGACCTTGGCCGTTTCTGCAGTCTGATCGATTAGAACGATCCCCTAATCTCTCCCTTGTTACGCGAGCGACTACTTTTTATTTGCAGCTGGAAAATTATCGCGTTGCTCTAAAAGATCTTCTTGTGGTGTGTTTTATGCTGTTGAGCAACGTGAGCATACTCTTATTGATATGTTAGTATGCTGAGCTGACGTGTTATTTGTTTAACTAGGCCGTTTGTTCGTTTAAATTAGTGCTCTGAGTGTGTATTGTATATTGTTATAGTATACAATACTGTACCATACTGTGCGATACAATACCACATTATACTACAATAGTATGCCATGCAATACTAAATACTATATAATACTGTACAATACTATGCCACGCAATACCAAATACTACACAATACTGCACCATACGACGCAACACTATACCATATTATACTATACTATACCATACTGTACAATACAATACCACATTATACTACAATACTATGCCATGCAATACTACATACTGTACAATACTATACCACACAATACCAAATACTACACAATACTGCACCATACGACGCAACACTATACCATATTATACTATACTATACCATACTGTACAATACAATACCACATTATACTACAATACTATGCCATGCAATACTACATACTGTACAATACTATACCACACAATACCAAATACTACACAATACTTCACCATACGACGCAACACTATACCATATTATACTATACTATACCATACTGTACAATACAATACCATATTATACTACAATACTATGCCATGCAATACTAAATACTATACAATACTGTACAATACTATACCACACAATACCAAACACTACACAGTACTGCACCATACGACGCAACACTATACCATATTATAGTATACTATACCATACAATACCAAATACTACACAATACAATACTATACAATATCAAATACTTCACAATAGTATAACATACAATACCAAACACTACAATGGTTAATATTAATCTGAAAGTTCAGAAAAACTTAATGTTCCCATAAAGATGCACAATCTATTGATCAGCTTCTGCGACACTCTCCAATGAAATCTAGAAATTCAGACTATTAAATATTTGTCTAAGAAGATCAATGTATCTTTGCAGACCTGCATGCTGCTGGACATTTTCTGCGGCACGGACATCTTATCGGAATGGGCAGTGGTGTGGTTAGGGTTGCCCATAATGGCTCACAGCGGAGTAAACCCATGGATCTACGCTTTCCATCATGGGGAGATGAGGATAGCTGCTGTGAAGATCACGAAAGAACTAGTTGCACTACTTGGCGTGACTCCCAGCAGGTATGGTTGTTCTCCCCTTCGAAGAGGATCGGACACCCACATGGAACTAGCAGAAGTGAACAACAGCCACGACGGAAGAAGACATCCTGTAGAAGATCGTTTCGCAGCGAAGCAAAATGGCGGTCTGTATACGAGCAGAAGAGGTTTGAACGTCTCCGGAAGACACGCAGACATCTCACCGGAGCCAAATCTCGATCAAACGTCCTGCGGCAGCAGACAAGCTGACGTCGCCGAAGAGGACATCCACGATCTGGCGAAAATGCTCGATCTGAAGTACATCATCGACAGAAACCACATGATCGATTCCAACCACAACATCGACAAGGTGAAGAACCTGAAGTACCTCCTAGACCCGACGTTCAACAAGATCAGGCACCTAAGACGGCTGAACCATAAGAGATTCACCAGCAAGAACTTCTCGAAGCCGTCCGAGCCGAAGTTCACCTCCTATCAGAACCTGAAGAGCGAGTGGAGCTTGAACAGGAAGGCCCTGCAGATGAATACGATGTCGGATCCGGTTCTCAGCGCGGATAGTCCCATGGTTCACACCAAGGACTTTCACGATGCTCTTAGCATCATGAATACTAAGAAGAGGAACTCTAATTTGTGTTCCATGTCGGACCCTAACATCAAGGCTGCCACTGGACAGTCCGAAGTGAATTTAAGGCTTCCCGCCAGCGGCCACGTTGTGGACACTCACAGGTGGGTTCAAACGCAATTTTTATAAAGATTGGATAAATTGAAAATTGATTTTGAGATTGACTAAAGGGTAGCAGAAAAATTGCTTATTACAGGACACTTTTAGATTCCAATGTCAGACTTCAATATACAATATTACAAGAAAAAATATATCATTTTCCATACAAATCCACAGTCTACTTGTAAATCATCAAACCTCCCTAGTGTAGACTCTCGCTTTTCCAAAGAGTCTGCTAAATCTATAAACCCACCTGGTCCAATGATTCGCTACTTAGAATATACTTTGACCGACCTGTTCACAGGTATTCAGTGCAGAATCTGGACCACAACAGGTGCGATGGAGGCCTGGCCAAGCACGTGATGCTGTCCCGTCAACTGGAAAGCCACAGAAGATTCCAAATCTTCTCGAGACCCCGAGTGAAAACGAACAACTTCGACAGAACCAGCCCCAACCTAAACCTAAGACTCCAAAACAGCTACACATCGCCCACAACACCTGACAGCACCAGCTCGAGCGTGTTCGACAGTCCGAAGCAAAGAATATCCCCCAGACACATGGTGATCACCTCGAACCGACTAGCAAACCTGACTCACTCTGACAACACGATGCGCTGCTTAGAGCCCAGCATCGATCAAGCAGCCAGGATACTGCAGGCCAGAAGGAACATGGAGATCCTGCGACATTCCGAGTCGATCAACGCGATAGAGCCTCAAGCTAGACTACTGGAGCCTTGCAGACTGATGGAGGCTCTAGGAGTCCCGACGATACACTCGGAACCACCGAGTCCTATAGAGCCTCTTCCCCTGGCATCGTTAGAAGAGGAGACTGTGAAGAGCATTGAAACGCCGAATCCCTTTATCAATTTAGAGAGAGGAAAATCTCCAATGGGGAACAGGAGGAGTCCAGTGAGACACTCGGACCCAGTGATCCCCTCGGTTCTGCTGAACATAGAGGACTACAGCGAGGACTGCGGACCTACCGGCTGTGCCAGCCAAAATGGCTCCTCAAACAACGTACCAGTGAATGGTTTAGCCCCTTCGATGGAGCCTATAGACTTGTTCGAAGCTCTGATCAAGAACTCAGAGACCATCTTCGCCGAGCACGACTCCACAAGGTTCAGTTCCAGAAGACCTTCAGATTCAAAATGGTCTGAATCGTCCAGGAGCCAAGAGGTCCTGTCGAACGTCACGGAGCACCAAACCTTCCCCTCGTCCTACTCGGTGAACAGCTTCCAGGTCTGCAACAGTGGCAGCGATCTCAACGATCTAACTTCTCTAGATCCCTTCATGTGTCCCGACCCGCTGACTTCGTCGCTGCGGGAGTCCTTCTTCACGTCCTTCGAGGAGCACGAGGAATCTATGCTGACGCCGGATTCGGAGCGAGATTCTGCACCCCACGAAACCCCGTCCACCATGAACCTGAAGAGGAACGACGCCTATCAACAGAGCAGGTCCACGGAGTCCGTGTTTCGCAACAGGTGCTTGTCCACTAGGTCCTGTACTATTCTGCGACTAACACCCAGTCTACATCGAAGCAGATTACGAGTTAGACCTAGCACGGACTATATCTTGAAGGACACCTTGAAGAGGGGCCAAAGGCTGGCTCCTCTAGCCACGCCCACGCCGACGGAGATTTGCACGCCCACTTTTGAATTCGTGTCGGAGATCAAGGGCGACAGCGGTGTTGGAGTTAGGGTATAGGTCTTTAGGGTTTTAACCTTTTTCGGGGCGCTTTGTGTACAGGGTGGTTTAACTAGGGGCTGTATCCTGACTGTCTCCTTCGGTTGTGACGGGGTGTAATGAGTGGCTGGTTATTTTGTACATCGTGAATATTTTTCATGCTCTAATCCTTGGACCATGAACGTTTTTGGCTGGTTATAATAACCGTTTTAAACAGTTTTAAAATATTATACAAGAAAACATGTATAGTAACAAATATTAATGACATCGTTACTCTATGCTTACCATGCACAGTTGATAAATTGAGCCGATTGCTCATCCTGATTTTTATTAAGTAAAAATTGTCCATCCGTTGCAGAACGTTGGAACCGTTCAGGAATTTTTCACTTGTTCAATGATTTTAGTTGATCGAAAGCAATACATTGATACTCTTCAATTCTTTTAATATGCCTTTTAAAATACGCAGTCTAATGACAACCGTTGACTCGCATTGTTCGAATCCATGCGTGTAAATTTTCTTTCAATTTTCGAGCCTGATTCTACGAAATCGAAGTCGATTAGCATACGATTCGTTCATATTCGTTGCATACAGAATACTGTTTTATACGACCGCGACTGAAGGAGATATTCATGCACTCACCTTTCGGACCACTCTATGTATATCCGTACGTGTATAATCGAATTTGACGATCCCCAGGGTCGCAGTATAGTTCGTCGAACGCAATCACGTCTGTATTTTTATAACAGCCCGGAGCTTGCTGGAAATAGTCTGCCTGATCGAGAAACGCGGCGAGCAAGGAATTTTCGGAACCATTCGCACGTTCATGCTGGTCTGTGATAGTACGACGGAGTCTTCGGTGGGGATCATTGGACGATCGGAGAGATTCTATTAACGTAGCTGGCCAATGATCATCCGTTCGACTCTGAAAAGGTCCTTCGCCTCTAGAAACGAAGAAGACGAACGAGCCGATGGAACCTCGAGAGTCTGAAGTCTTGAAGCTCTTTCCACACCGAAGCAACATGCAACGACTTTTCCTCGCGTTCATCTTGTTTTATTCGGTAAAAAAAGATGGCAACAACAGGCAATAAAGAGTTGCTCGACGTGGCTTCAGCGTGGACATAGCTTAATTCAAACGGAGATGTTCAAAGGGAAACTGTGGCAGCAGAGGATTGCATATTCACGAAGGAAGCTCTGCACTGCAACGCGGTTTGCATTCCGGGGTTATATCGGCTGCATCTTCGAGGTGGATGACTTTCGCGTCGGAAAACTGTGCCAAGCGAGTTCCACGAGAGTTTCCCAAGGAACGCCAGGGAAACGTAGCAAGGTTTCCCTAGGCTAGGGAAACGCAAACTGTATTAACGTTCGTGTACCTGATTACCGTCGACGACTCGCAGGCGAACAGCGTAGCTACCCGTTTTCTGTTTCCCGCGGAACTTCGTCAACGAGAGGCGTCAAACCGACTTCTGCACAGTCAACGAATCTTCTGCGTAGCGTTGCCCGCATTTCGTTCTTCTACCCTAGAACTTTCCTAGTTACAGGATCATTCGACTCGGTTTCCAAGCGGCGGCGCCACTCGAAATTTACGAAAGAACTGTTCGCGAGTTTCTGGCGACATTTTTTTAGGAACGCTGTGCACCGCATTACTACCGCGGAGGATGTAGATAATTTAGTGTAATATAATTAAGTGATCGGTGTTGCGAGCGATTGTTTACAACGGTCTTGATCGCTTTTATGAGAAGATTGTGTTTGGGATAGTTCGTTTAAGCGTAGAACTGTAGAGGGAACGTAAGGACCAAACAATTTCGACAGTCGATCCTCCGGGCGTCGCCAGTCCTTGATTCGTAAATAGCTGATCATTAGAAGAGTTTTTATTGCGATTACTGTCGGTGGTCAAATTGTTGAAAATGCACTGCGGATTTTATGTCGTGAAATCGAATTACCACTCTCTTGAAGTTTCACTGCGAATGGATTTAAAAGACAGCTCCTTTTTATTCAGAACGATGTCATTGTGTTTTTAATGACGTGTGAGAATGATCTTTTAATTAAAAATAAATTTTTTGAAGTGGTACAATTTAGGGAAATTTAGAACAGTAGGAAAATTCGGAGGATTGTTCAACTTTTTAGAACGATTAAAGGAAGAAATTTGTATTCGGCTCCTGTGCAGTTAACGCAAACAATTTTATTTCGCATAAAGGTCCGCACTCTAGTCATTGTATTTAACGCTTTATTCCATGCATTTTCTATGGGATAAAATTTCTACCAGAAGACAGTCGTGTAACTACGCTTTACTAATATTGAAGCCATAGAATATGTGAAATATATAATTACAACTTTTTTGGCTTCTTTGTAACAATTTGATCACCCACGGAATATTCTTTCGTTTTGTAACACTCGGATATAGTCTCGACAGTTTGCTAGTCCAGATCCGTAAGAGATAAAACATTTCCGGGCCGTGTAAGACGGTCCTTCCAACCACTGAATGCCAATTAAAACTACTTTTATACATAAGTTCATAGATAGATTGTCCCGTGAAAAATGAAAATTATTTTTCTCGTACGTCCGCGGTATTTTTTCAATGCGAGCCCCCCTTTCTGCGCTCACCTGTGTGTATACGTGTGCGTGAACGATTGTCGGAACGTCTCGGAAAATATTATACACTATCGATCAGCTTCTCGATAACTTATACAGCATGATTCATCATTTTGAAGAATTCCAAATGGGAGAATCAGAATCTTTCATTTTAATTTTAACAAATGAAAGAAGCGAACTTTTTTCATTTAATTGCAAAGAACGGAGCCACTGCAAACGAGTGATGAGAAATTTCAACTTTGAGGAATAAAATTCGAAATAAAAATTACAAACTATCGAGGAGTCATTAAGGATTGAAAGAAAGTATATTTTGAGGTGCAAAGCTTTAAAGTTTCGAGTGCACAACGTTTTCTGAGGCATGTTCTAACGTCGATGAAACTGTTCTTTATCTTTCAGTTGTCGAAACTCTGAATGCGTGCATGTAGAGAAAGACAATGCACGCACGAATCAGTGTGTGAGATAACAATAGAACGGGATCCTTGCGGATGAAGGATAATCCTTGGCAAGTGGTAGATCTTGCCAGAGATGTCAACCACCTGTTCGAGTTCCCAAACGGATCCAATAGTCCTGGCAAACCACTTTACTCAAACAGCAACGCGTCGCTCAAAGTAAATGGAAAGTCTCCTGTGGCAGCTGAACCTCGATTGCTTAAGATAATGGATCAATTACACGGTAGATATAAACACTGAAATGATTTGCGAAGAATGTGCACGAAACGCATTCGTTTTCGCTTGGAGAAACCCGATCACCGAAGCTGCTAGCAGGACTCACAAATCAGATGAAATTTATTTTTATGAACGGATTTGTATCGAATACGTAGTCAGGCAACTCCAAACATCCAAGTCTGTGGCAATCTCAGATAGAAAGTCAGCTCCTTGTTAGTAGACTGCGGACGTTGATCCATCTATAGTGTTCACGAGAACACAAACAAAAGTAATTCTGCAGCTCTTTATTTATCGAACACACGAAACTCTAGAAATTCCGTAGAATACGTCATGTATTTTGTTATTTGCAGAAAAAGTGGCATTTATTTTTTTTAATATGAAACAATTGAAAATTATTTAACTCCTGCCTCACTACCATCTGCTTGAAATTATAAAAGAGTTCGTTTACCGAGGAGAAAATTAACACTCGTCTGTTGATTTATGAAAAAAATCTATATCTGCACGAAGATTCACAGTCTACTTATTAGTTTCACGATACGATCAATTTGTCCTTAGTTTAGATATCCTCGAGTTTGATCGTAGTTTCCCAATTTTCTTTACATTGACAACTCTCCTGTTACAAAATTTATTTCTCTCGAAATCAGATAAACCATCTGTGTTCTCCAAATTTCCACATTTTCGCCAATTTGAGAACTTAAATTGAAGAGAATAAAATCAGAAATTGGAACACTTACTTCAATTTCCTTAGCGTCCATATTGGGAAACTATGATTGAAACATTTCGCTACGAGAACTGCAAAACGATGTACAATCAAATTTTCTTTCCTTTTACCCCGAACAATGGTGCACTATTCTGCAAACGCTTGGAACGTGCAAAAGAAAGCCTTGCAAGAATTGATGGAGATATTTTCAAGTTTCTGATTCAAGGCTGCAAAATCTCAGTGTTCAAAGAAAGACGCATCTATCCAATTATTTTGCGAGTGAGTAGTGCGCAAGTAATTGTCTGGGGAACGAAGGAGTGTGCCATGGCGGAGTTAATTATAGTGACACGGCGAGGTAACTCCGCGTGTTTCGTTCCTTAATTAATGGCGATGCGAACTGTCTTCCATTCGCGTGGACACGAGGAGGAAACGAAAGAGGACCGTCGTCCTGGCGCTCGAATTACAGATGAGGTTTTCGACGCTTTTATTTAACGTGAACTCAGCAGGACATATGCATATTTTTACTCAGAAGTATACTATTCTTCTCCTGCAGACGCAAACCGTTCGGCACCATGGCGGGACCGCGAACGAAACAGTTTCGTTTCAAACGTTGCTCACCTGTGTGACGGTGTTTTCGACAGAGACGGGCAAATTTGTCACTTACGTAGACGAAAATTATAAAAATGAAAAAACAGTGATTTTTCGTTGAACACTGAACCAACGCAAATAAAGTTTAATGAAGTTTTCGTTTTACCCGGAACTTGTTGGAATTTTCCGAATCTCGTTTCCGACGCAATTCATTGTAAATTAGTCTGACATTACCAGTATATGCATGAAGCACCGCAGTCCAATTAATTATTTGCGCATTTGCAGGGAATAAAGCCGTTAAGCTTACCAAGAACTCGAGCGTGTGTGAACGCTGTCAATGTAGTTTTGTCTTGCGTTTGTTGTACGTAATTATTACACGTATTTGATTAGTCAAACCTTGACGTAAGAGCAACTACAATTGTAAGTGATTCATGCGGAAAATTAAATACTGCAATAATGTGGTAGAAAAAAATATATGCGTCCAATTCTAATGCGAACATAAATTCTTGCGAGCTGGTTTATCGAGAAGAAGTCGAAACAAATTTTCTATTCCCTATTTAAGAATTTCATCATGTTCCATAGACGATAAAAAGCTATACTATACATTTCCAAGTGTTCTTTTTGTATGCTGAGCTTTGACAGATCAAATATACAAATGTATGAAGCTGCAGTTTAATAATAATGTATATTTTAATAGATATTTGCGATTTCGACAAAGCTTTGAGAGTGCCATTTAAATATAATTTTTCATAGCTTTAACTGGAGGAAAATTATGCCCGTCTCTGTACTACGGTGATTAGTCGAGCGTAACGATATTTTAATAATCGATCGGGATGAACAGTCGGGAATTAAATGTCGTGGAACGATTGCGGATAATCGTGTTACCTCAACGAAGAATGATTTTTTATTAAGCAAACGATTCAACTAATTCGCTTCGAGTTTATTACGTGTATTATACCTTCCTTTTCATAGCGTTTAATATTACTGGTTTGCAATACGATGTAAAGATGCGGGATTAAGCACGAAGTGGACATGCAATCAGACATATGTTTTTGTATATATGAAAGAAATATAATATATCAATTAGATCCGAAACGTAATGGAGTTACTTCTTCGAAACCCATAAGATCTGCTCCTCATTAAAAATCTAACAACACATTTCTTCTTATACTTTACGTGTCATATATTTTATTTTGAAATGACAATATAAATTCAGACTACGCTGCTGTTAGCTTGGTATGATACTGAATTTATAAAACATTATAATTTGTAATATTTTATAAATCGAGAACAACACCGATTTCCCAGGTCTTACCGCGAGCAGATTGCTGCAGAAGAAACCCAAAAGGAAGTAAGAAGGATTTAGTTACAACAATTAATGGGTTAATATCTTCGAAACTTTCGGGAAGAACAAAATTTTTGAAATTAGAGAAAATTAAGTGTTGTACTAGGAGAATATAATAGTAAAAGAGGTGGCACGAAAATTTGGCGTCACCTCTTTTGTTATAATGTTTTTCTATTAGAAATCCGAAAATTCCGAAAATCGAACTTTGTAGGAGAATATGATATCGAGGCACCATAAGGAACCATAAGGAATTACATAAGGAGTTTTTTGTCCTTGATATTAGTATTACTTTTAATGTTTTAAATCTTAAAAAGCAACACAAAAAAATATCCGTTTAATTCGAATACGTCTCCTGCACCGACCAGATACCGTCGTTGGCCTTCTCTTTCTTACACAAGCCAAAATATATCCTAGAGGGCGGTAGAGAACACCGTATTTTCCGAGCGACCATTTTCCCGTATGACCTCGTCGGTGCATAAGGTGACTGGCGTACTCCGACATCTTGTCTGTGACATTAGTTCCACAATATTAGTTCCGACCGATACGGTAGGACGTGACACAGAAATGGTGAGACAAAAGAAAACATTGGGTAATTAGTCTACTCCTATACTTCGTCTGTGCTCTCAGACCCCCGAGGTCTAGGCAGAGAAGCCCATAAGATGTAATCACAAACGAGATATAGGAGTAGACCAATCACGATCTGAAATACCGACGTCGTTAACAACAACTAGATTTCTTACGCCCTCTACTCTGACGAACGATAAATTTTTGCAACTAACAAAATATGAAAAATTTTTAAGATCTCGTAAGAGCAAGATGATGAATTCGACAAGAGCAAGGTGGAGAACCCAAATGACAAGAGAGCAATTAATGACACTGGCAATTGATTAGACGAGTAATTTCCAAATATTTTCACAAAGTATAATTAGGAGTGAAGAAGAGGTATTAAACGTACTTGGAATTATTTCAATATCGTCGATATATTTATGTACAAATGAATATTATAAATCATACAATTAATTGCTTCTATATTCAGTACATAAAAATAATTAGCTTCTACAGTACTAAAAATAATAGTAAGTTAATTTTTACACCTCCAGTTGAAACGTGGGATTAGGAAGAATTACTGGCTCCCTGTTTCGAGATGCCTTAATCAAGTGGTGCAATTGCACGTGAAATTGAACCGGGATGGTTCGAATTTTAATAAAATCCGATATTGGAATTTAAGATATACAATTGGAGGTACATTTGACTATTCCGTTTCGTTATAAATCTGTCCCTTATGCAGAAAATAATTCTACACTTATTATAGAGCATCTGTTTTTATTAAATACCTTCTCTGCATCCGTTATGTTTACAAGTTGACTTCGCATAAAAAATACTTCTCTTATTGTACATAAAGATTGTCCGCGACATACGTTTTATCGAAATATACCTTGCAGATATTAACCGTCCGATAATATATTACACCTTTTTACATTAGAGGTACAAGTCTGATAGATTGACTTATATTTTATTAAATTAAGTAACGAGTTTATATAAAAATATTATATAGCGTGTGACATAAATAATTAAGTATATACCATTTTTTTTACAAATTATCGTACGAAATAGGGGCATTGTACAAAACGTATCGTTTTAAATAGTCATAATATTAGTGTGAGGACGTACAAATAAATAATAAATAGATTTCAGATTCGATATCCGCTCGAGTCATATACACACTGCATGTTAACTGTTAGCACAATAATAAATAGTAATCGTTCGAATTTCATAATCCTTTTTTCTTTTTTCTCTCGAAGGCACCACATTGTAGTTTGTTTGCGATGAAGAAACGTCGCGAGAAGTCCACTTGCTTCTAAATCAGAAGTCTCACACACACACACACATACACACTCACACATATACACACTTCCCCAACGATAATTACGCAAAGCGTAATCTTTCTGTCAAACTCACCCAAGTACCTAAAATAAGGTACGCATACACGCTCCGGCTATAAATGCATTTTACTCGCCGAAATCACAACGCGTTTTGGCGGAGACCACGGTGCAGAACTGCACACACATATTATGCGAACAACGCTAAAATTTCGTGTCTCCTAGAAGACAAGAAAAGAAAAAACATCTCGATAAAGTTGCGCAATTCTCGATAAACTTAACATCTCGACAAACGTGTTAATACTTCTATATGTTTCGTTGCGATTCCGCGAGAGATACTCACTACCGTAAAAATATTTATACAAATTGTCGCTCGCGTCGTGCGGGTCACCATAATCGTCTTTGTTCGCCGTGTTTTATTAACAGTTCATAGAAAAGGGATAAATTTGTCTACTTTGCTAAATAATATCCTTATAGTTTCATGGAAACTGTCGTATACCACAGAGCATAGTAAAGCATCTTCTTTGACGAGCTCTCTCTCTCTCTCTCTCTCTCTCTCTCTCTCTCTCTCTCTCTCTCTCTCTCTCTCTCTCTCTCTCTCTCTCTCTCTCTCTCTCTCTCTCTCTCATGTCAATTCGATAAAGTCGCACCCCCCCCCCTCGTCCCTAAATGATCACACATTCAATTCAGAAAAGAAGACGACCGAACAATGCTCTGCATTGAATGTATGATACACGCTAAAATAAATGTGTCTTTCAGAACATTCATGCGTGGAAACGTACCCTGCACGCATCGGCCCCGTGTGTGGGCGTGAAACACATCTTTCCGTATCATAATACTTTTTGTTTCTCAATTCGAACAAGCACGTTATACCGTTTAGCGACGTGGAAGTACCCTGTGATTCTCTGATCGGTATGCAGGAAACTATGGTTCACTTCGTCCTCTATTCGAGATCAGTTCGCCATTTCCTAGCGAAATGTCGGCAGTGACTTTTCTTTAACACTTTAGCTACCAGAATAACTTCAGCCCCTTTCTGAGGGTTTAAAATACTGAAAGAAATGTGCACTAACTTTCTTATTATTTAAATGATTATATTATTTGTTTGTGACTTCAGGGATTATATACTGACGTCCCCAGCATGGCGACGTTCGCCCACTAAGGATTAATAGACTTTGCAATTTTCTTTTAATAGAAATTCTAAAAGAAATTATTCAATGATGTCATTTGCGATAACTCGTTGGTTTACGGTTGATATTGCTATATTTTATTACTTATCTTTGATTTTCGAAAGACTATTTATTAACCCTTTGGTATTGAATGTCGATCTTGAAGCACCACTGATCATTATAATGTAATAATTTAAACCAATTTTTACATTACTGAATTTATTTGTATTTAATAAATTCAATATGACATTGAGATATATGGATTTTGGAGTTAACCTCTTCCATTGAATTGTTTTTAATAGCTACCCTAATTAAAATTTTTATATTTTTATATGAGTATACAAAGGAATAATGTCCATATTTAAGGGGCTGAAACGGTTTTCCAACGAAAAGAGTTAGGTCGTCGGTACGTGAAGTGTTAAATTATTTTTGAACGTGAAGTTTGAGCCTAGAACCTGAAGCAAACTTATCTTGAATAAAGTAAAGTCGGTACTTAGACACTCCGGGTGCTTGCACCTCGCTACGTTACTTAAGAGAAGAGGAAAAGAAACTATAAATCTATCCTAGTCAGCCTTCTGTATGTTCCCGCTTTGCATGGTACTTGAGCAGTAGCTGCCGGTCTTGCCGGTACTTAGCATTAGTGTTTATGTTGGTTAGAATCTGAATCCGGTTCAGAACTGGAACCGGAAGACTCCCCTGCATTAACGTTCGCACTGCAGCGCGAGCTCCTTCGGCTACTGGAAGTCGTGTGCCTGCATTTTTCACTTCGGTCCATTGTACCTACAATAATAGTCATACAGAAATTATAATATCCAAAGATCACGGTTCTCTTAATACATCAATTAACACTTTGAGCGCCGCTTTCCACCAGTGGACACCAGTGTCCATCAATTTCAATTGTTTGTATTGAATGTTGCCATTGGTTCCAATTTTATTGGGATAATAATTGACTCGATTCCCAATGTTATTGGGGATATATAGAATTAAAATCTTGTAAATTTAAATATTTTTATTTTAAATTGACCTGAGCACTAGGTTTAGGAATGCGTCAAAATTACTGAGATTCTTTCAAATTTATTTCTTCAGAAATATATTATAAAAATTTGAATAGACACTGTATAATAGACAATGTAAAAGAATCGCATTTAGTGTTCCGCAAACCTAGCGTTACTAAATAGATGAATCCGGAAGAGGAAAATGGCACTTAAAAAGTTCAAAGTCACACAGCTATCTTCTAGCATGAGAGTTTGATCGGATTTCTAGAGAACAAATACTTACTGGTTAACGGTGTATGAACTTCCACCTTTATATTAGCTGTGGCAGTGACCTTGGTCGTGATATGAGACGTCGACGTCATTGGTGATATTCGACTAGACCCACTTGTATCTGATCCACTACAGTTCTGTTAGTTAAAAAAAAAAAACAAAAACACACGGGTTAATCATGCTGCTTGGTCATTGGAGCACATCATTCTCACGCAGCGTTATAAAATCTAAGCGATACCCTCGATAAACGAGGGTACATTCGAAGTGACCACGAAACAGGTTTGCACAATCTGTTTCACCTGTAGGAAAATAATACAAAACGCGCGGTGAACCGTACCTGATTGCCACACGTCGAAGTCGTCTCGACCTTCAATTCTGGTTGAACGATGATGCAAGACTCTTGCGTACTGTGCCAGGAGTTAGGCTCCTCGGTAATCGTCGTCAAGGATGGCTCGGCGTGTAACCTAGCATTATCGATCTTATACGATCTTCTGGGTGGCGCTGGGGGCTTCGATCTTCGGACGATCGGCGAAGCAGGTGGCGTCGGTGTTGAAATCCGATCCGGGTGATCGTTGGGTATCACTTCCGGACACGGTCCGATCAGCGAGAGCAAAATCGGCAGGAAGAACAGACCGTTCACCAGGCCGACCCCGATCAGGCAGAGCAACACCAGGAAGAAGTATCGCACGATGAACTCGAACTCGGAGAAGGCTAGCATCACGATAGCCAGCAGAGTCGTCAAAGCACCGTGGATGACTGGCGCGTACATGTGCTCCAACGCTAACCGGACCCTTCGATCTCTGCTTCCGATGCTCGTCACGAAACTCTGCAAACAAACCACAAAAATTGTTAGATTGAGGATTCATCTGCTGGCAATTGCATAGTTCTTCCTTAACTTTTACAGCAGTGCAGTTTTTAAATAAACAACTGTCTAAAAAAAATTTGTTCTCACTTCGTTCAATTTATGATCGAAAACTACGCCTTTCCAAAAAAAGTTGAACAATCTATTTTAGTTTCCAAGATATTCAAGATAATGTACAGTCACAATTTTGGGGCTTGTTTCACTACTTCAACATACACAATTTGCGAATAAAAAAATTATGTTTCAAAAATTGTTCCAAGAACTATCTCTGACGCCGATTTCATTAAAATAAAAATCCTGCATGTTCTTCAGTATGTTCGATAAATACTACTCACCAGACAAATATGCACCGTGAAGTGTACAGCAATCCCCACGCTGACAACGAGAAGCACAGCAGGAACAGCGCTGAGCTTGATATCACAAAGTCCCATGATCCCAAGAAGCTGAAGAACAACAGCAGCGAGAGACGTGCCAACCAGCAGAGCAGCCCACAGGTTCAACAGCAGAATCCCAACCACCACAACGCTGGCAGTCAGAGCAGCTAGCAACGCGATGCCCAGACAGCTCCTCAAGTCCATATACTGTTCCCAGAACTGGAAGGGAATACCAGAAGGAAAATTCGGTAGTCCTCTCTCCTCGAACTTCCTGCATAACTTCCTCACGCTGCCGATCAACTCTGTGATCTCCTGCGTGTCGGTGAGCTTGTGCAAATAAAACGGCATCTGCGCGTAAGTCAGAGGCATGCTCTTCGGGATCTTCAGCTCGTGATCGTTGATATAGATCCACTGCCTGGGCTCCGGCCTCAGGTTAGCCTGAGAGGATCCATAAGCGAGAACGTCGTTGGACACCCAGGCGCTTAGGTAATTGTAAAACGCTCGAGGATTGATGATCCCTTCGGAGTCAACTAGCCTGACTTGAGTGACCAGCGATTTGTCGATAGGATTATCGACGTGACCCGTCTGGACCAGGAGCTTGTAAGCGAGGATTGCCTCATCGCTGGCGTTCTTGTACCACCTTTCCTGCGTTATACACCCACTACTATAATCTCTATCAAACGCCCCTTGCAAACCCTTCAACCAATCTCGAAACAAACTGAGCCAGAACTCGGGCAAACCCCCGTTGTCGTTTTTGATCACGTTTTTTATCCTCATGAACGCATCGTGGTACTCGTACAATAGTTTCTGGTTGTTAGGGTACTCGAAGTCCCTACCGGTGACCGCGTACATGTTATAGAACCCGAAGTGCTTCGCTTGAGCTGCCAGGAAAGCATGTTCATTAGAATTCTGCGGGACCAAGTCGGTTAACTCTAGCCCGTCGTTCACCCTGATGGCCTGCCAGACACTTCCAGCTAGAACTGCAATTAGCATCATCATTCCGAAGACCTTGGTCGCCGGTTTAGTGACGAAGGGAGCGTAATGCCTCGCAGCCATCTGCGTCAAGGAGAAACTGAGACAATCATCCTGGCTGCAGCCGGTTAGGGTATCCTCCTCGCTGCACTGCTTGTCCAGGTCCACATCTAGATTACCACCGACCCAGGATTCGCTCTGAGCGTTCTGAGAAGTCAGGATTTGTGTGCAAGTCTCGCGACGTTCCGGTGGAATCGCTCTGGTCACAGTTTGCTTCGCTGTCCCATTTGTTGTCCTGTTAGCATACTTATTCCGGCCGGTGTTAGACGATGGTAGACAGCAGCAGAAAATGTCCGAGCGACCTGATCTGCGTCTTCTAAGGTCCAGGCTGACCATAGCGGGGAAAACTAGCAACATGGCGGCGAGGTTGAAGAGCAACAACACTCCAGCTTGCAGGCAGAACACTCTCAGAGCTGGGATAGGTATCAACGCGGCTGCGAAGAAGGCTGACACGTTGCTGATCCCAGCTAGAAGAACCGATAGACCTGTTCGTTTGAGGACTACTCCCGTTTGCTCCCCGCTGGGGACTTCATTCACTGATAGCTCGGCGTACGTGTGCGTCAATAAGAACATGTCGTGTACCCCGAGGCCCAGGGCTAGAAAAGGAACGATCTGAGTGGTTGCTGCGTTGAAGGGGATGCCCAGAAGGGCGCAGAACCCCAGACCAGCTGCTACCGTCGCGCAGATTAGCATCACGCCCGCTATGCCTACCCCGGCCTGAGAACGGACTGGGTCTTTCCAACGGAGGAGGACTATGCCTGCGTAGAACAGCTGCAATAAGACAGAGGATACTTAGGTTGAAAAGATTCAATCAGTAGATTGAGATTAACAGGATTTTATCACTAAGTTTGGCAGAAGTCTTTGAGAAAAGAGCCTAGATTTTATTTTGTATAAAGATCCGCCGTGTGATCATAAAAATCCACTGTTTCGATTCGGTGATGGCCATGACATCATGAACGTATCTTAGGGTTAAATCGAATGAAAATTAAGAACACGTGTCCACAACCGTAAAAGCCGAATTTTAAAATAGAATTGCTCCGGCGTTAAAAACCGTAGAAAATGAAGAGTAGAATAATTTCCAGCAGCACGCATTACTCTCTGAGGTTGCATAGTCTGGGAACGGTGTTAGGCTAAAGTCTAAGGTCGCGTTATTAACGCTCGGAGTGATTGATGGTCCGCTAATGGTTCGAAAGAGGTTTTTAAACGGTTTCTACTGACCATCATTGCGCAGCCAATGGCGATCTTCATGACGGGCACCTCGCTGTACTTCCCGAGTATGTCGTTCATGGTGGTCGTGCTGAACGCGTACAAATTGTACGGCGCCGAGCCGTTCGCGTCCAAATGCTTCTTCACCTGATTGCTGAACGCCCGTTGCCAGGTTTCGAGGACTTGGGACGCCTTCTCCTGGGACCAGTCGATGTGGTGCACCTTGTAGGTGCCGGCGAAGAAATCGTAAAGCTCTCGCTCGCCCATTAGCTGCACCACGGTCTGCAGCGCAGCTGCACGGGTCAAGTGACCGGTCTTATTGTGCTTAGCGCCGCCGACGAGTAGCTCCTCGGGCCAATGCATATATTTCGCGGCGAAACCGTAACAACCGCCCGTTAATTCCGCCCCTATGTCTGGTACCTGCCGAAACAAACCGTATATCGTCATGTATACACCGGAGAAATACCCCCGAAACATTTAACAATGCGCATAACAATTCAGGGAACTTCGACACTCCGCTTGGACACCATAGAGTTGGCACTGATAACGTAAACTCACGCGTAGAAACTGTTTAAAAAGACTTTAATATAACTACCTATACATGTGTATTTCATGTGTACTGTAATTGTATTGAAAAAAAACTGTTTAAAAAGACAGTATAATCATTTTAAACAAGTCTTTGATTCAAAAAAGAAAGTTTTCATGTACTTTCTTTAATATTAAAACTGTTACCTCGGAGTCCCTAAAGTATTAATTCTCAAAAACCCAAAAATAAATATTGAGTAATTTTTTAATAACTTGTAGCAGTAAAAATATGCGAGAATGTTTCTGGAAGTAGTCCAATCGAATTACTCGAATGCTCGAATTTTGGGCTTGTTAGGAATTGTTAACCAGTTAACTGTGTTTGACGAGTATACTCGTCAAAACAGCTATAATTCAAACAGCGGTTAATTTTTGCGACGCAACTTAGGTACGCATTTTTCAAAGAGGTCGCAACAGCTAACTGGTTAAGGGGCCATTTTCGTCTGATCGGTTTGAGATTTAAAACCTGGTGGTTTCTACAGAGTGATCGGTCCCTCCTTTATTTCGGTATGATATAAGGGGAGATTGGACAAGGTCCAAGCAACTAGACGGCGATCGTTTAAAGTCCTGTCTGGTATGCTCCTTTTATAGGTCCCCATAAAATCTCGCTGTGTGGTCCCGCGACACCCCAGGGCCACCCTCTGTCGTCTCACTTACGATCACGTTTTTACCATTTCTCGGGGCACCGAGGAACGCCCATTCGAACCCTCTTTCTGTCCAGAATTATTCTTTCGACAGGCAAAAGAATTCCTAACGTGACTTGACGCGGCTTCTAGACTCAGTCACGCTTCAGAGATTCGTGGATACATAGGAGGGCTTGGCTCCGAATCGGACGAGGCTGTGCTTGGAAAATGAATTAGGCTCGTCTCCCGTGAAATAGCGTTCTCATACTCGCTCAAAATAAAAATATCTAACAATAGCTCCTCCACAGTCATCAGTAGACCACGGATTTTAGCGTTCTCATAGTCGCTCAAAATAAAAATATGACAAAAATTACTAGGTTAAATTTTGAAAGGGTTGACAAAATTTAATAATATCGATGCAATATTTTCAATTTATTAAACCGACAGAAAGAAGAATATTTAGGTTCGGTTTTCTACAAAGGGTACACAAAATTTTGCATAAAGATCCACAGTCTAGTTTGTTGATAAAAAATTTTTTTATACAATTTCATGCTTGGAGATTAATCTGAATGAGTAATTTTTATTTTCTAGCATATAAAAGTATCTATAGTTGTCGTTGTTTAAAATGGTGCAACAGAATTCTGTGATGTCACCTGTTGTAAAAAGATAAGAACACTTCGTTTTGAATTATGGTCCCCAGAATAGAAACCGTCGATTAGCGGTATAATTCCACTGGACGCGAACGCAGGTCACGCAACCTGTCAAACCTGTCGTTTAAAAATCACCGCGTGTAGCCGGCATGCAATTATGTAAGTACTTTGTAATCGTCAATTAATTAGTCGGCGGTGTTCGAAACGAAAGGTGCGAAATCGAAAGAAATTTCGATTTTCGCGAAAATCGTTGGAGAGTAACGGGCGAGGAGAAACGAAAGCGCAAAAACGTACGAGGAAAGATACGCTCGGGCTCGTTGATCGCATACTAATGAGGTAGTATTAATTACCGGCGATTAAATCGTCCGGACATTGCATAATAATTAAGACCCGCTCCGAAGAAATTTCGAAACGCAGGTGTTCACAAAATTTTTGTAAATTTCGAGTCGAAATTGCATTAATTTCATGACTGATAATTGAGAATAACCAGTGAACAATAAAAATCCAGGAACTTGCGTTTGGTAATAATAGTTGAGGACGCGTCGTCGATAAATGTTTCAAGAATAAATTTCGTAAAGGGAAGATTGTTTTTTGGACAGTATCGAGAGTACAGTTTCTAGAAGTCGAAAATAATAATTAGAAAAAACAAATTCTAAGAAATAATGTGGGCCGCAATATTGCAGCAGCTATGAGTACAGCTATATTCCGGAGTCAATAAGAGATACGGCTGTATGTTTATGCGAATAAAAGATTCAAGGCTGCGCGGTCGGAGTGTGCATATGATTCAATTAAGATTGAAAGTGCATCGGTCGTTTGGGCTTTCGAGACAGCTCTCGAGAGAGAACCGGCGCGGCAGTGCAGTAATTGCCATTCGGTGCAATTATACCGAACCAGGTCCGAAATTTTTCACCGAGACCTG